>NW_028301552.1:35450000-35662500 GCF_042242905.1 Orbicella faveolata | reverse complement strand
CAGCACTGGATGTTTAGCAGCATTATCGCCCCCTCACTCCATATACTCTATAAGCTTGGAGCCTCCTTTACTGACAAACTTAAAAAATGGGTTAGAATATTTTTTGGCAATGTGCTACTTTTAAGAAGTTACTCCGTTCGATAACTGACAGCCGTGAAGAAATGAATTCAAGTAGAGAGATAGTTATTTACGCTTAACCCACGAAACAAAACATAATTACACACTGAGAATGGCTTGTAAACAATTTTAAAGAAAGCAGAAAATTATTGTTAAACTTAATATTTGTCACCAGTCTGCCAAATTTTAAGGAATTTCACAGCAGGAAACGCAAAAAATTCACTGTCAGTCTTTAATTCTGATGTAGTGTTCAAATTTCATCATACTTACCCCCGCAGGTTGGCGGCAGATGAAAATTTGACAATATCCTCAAGATCAAGCTACCGACCTTCATCAAAAATAAAAATATCTCTAGACATTAACTAGTATCTGGCACGAAATAAAATTTGAATAGAACTTCCATTTGGTAAATCTTTGAATTTTAACAACAGCGAGTCTATCAACTAAATACGGCTGACTTTAAACAATGTAAACAGAATTCGCGTCTCGCCTATCTCTAGATGCATTGTCGTTATTCGACACGAACAGCACTGGATGTTTATCAGCATTATACTCCCTCCTTTGCTCCATATACTATATAAGCTAGGAGCATAGTTTATTAAAGAACTAAAAAATGGGTTAAAATATTTTCGGACAATGTGCTATTTTCATTAGCGACGTTGGCTAGTTCGATTTCTGACAGCCGCGAAAAAATTAATTCAAGTAACGAGCAAGTTATTTCCGCTTAACCCACGAAACAAACCATAATTATGCGTTGGGTAATGGCTTGTAAACAATTTTAACAACAAAAAATTTATATATAAGGATTTGTCTTCGTTTTCAACAAACAGATGGTCTGCAAACAAAAGCCAATAGATTTTGCTTTGTAAACATTAAAGTTTGGGTAACAGTTGTTGGGTGTCAAATAACGCAAGCAGAAGGGTTTTGATGTTATCAACTCGTTACATTACACGAAAGGCAAATAACACAAGCAGACTTCTCCATTCGAGAATCGCATGTCATAACATCGACTTAAAAATATTTCATGACATTGTGTACCCCAATAGAAGTTTCTCGAAACGACCAATTCGAAACTTTCGTCCCATCGAGAATTTCATGCAAGATATGACAAGCGAAATTATCCATTCCACAATTGCATATAAATACTACTACTCACAGATATTTCACAACATCATGTTACCATTATCTAAGTTTGTCGATACGACAGATTCCTTTCATTCGTGGAAAGGAAAATTTTCCGCACGAACCTACAAGCACACTCCTCCATTAGACAATTTGATGTAAATACAAGCCCTTGTAGGGCTTACTTTATTTTACACAACGATACAAAACGAAAGAAACAAATCTATACCGAAATAAACGTATCAAGTATCAAAACAGTAAAATTCCTCTGTACGAAAACCTAAAAAGGAATAAAACAGCGGAACTCCGAAATTTGTAAATTCGAAGATCTGTATTTCGAGAACCGAGTCCTTCCAAGACTGTACTATATAACACTTATTGCTTCAGATTATTGAACACTTCGTACATACAACTGGATGCAGTGATATTTTTTAACAGCGAGTTATAGCCGAAAGATCACAAGTGCTCCATTTCGCAAATTACAAATACGTATTTTAAGAAACGGGTGCTTCAGTCCCTTACTTCCTTCGTTACCATAGTGATAAAGCGAACATTAACTCGTGAAAGGTGAGTCAAGTAGTAGGCACTCCTTTTACCGAGCACAAATCTGTAAGCTCGAAACCGAGCGTGCAATAATTTTTCCCCTGACGATTTCCCTGCAAACCAAGGCCATCACGTGCCAGTTTAGAGTCCCGGGTACTGGGAAATATGATCCAAGTTCTGGATATCAACCCATAGTTGCTCAACCGAGCGTTCAATTGTTTTTCCTTGTCCATTTCACTGCAACCCAAGGCCATCAGAAGTTAGTATAGAGTCCCTGGGACTGGACAATATCCCCCAAGTTCCGGGAAATCGAGCCAAAGTTGGTCAAAATCCCGATGCGTGTAAGTCGGTGTTCGCTACCTTTTTCACTCTTAAAATTAAGTGGGGCTATTTTGGCGCTAGAAATTAGCTCCAAAGCGAGCGTGCGATAGTTTTACCTCCATCCATGTCACTGAAAACCAAGGCTATCACGATGAAGTTTAGAGTCCCTGGGACTGAAAAATATCATCAAAGTTCCGGCATATCGAGCCAAAATTGGTCAAAATCACGATGCGCGTAAGGCGGTCTCGGCTATTCTTTCAGTCTTAAAATGAAGTGGGGCTATAATTCGGCCTAGAAGCTCAAAACCAAACGTTCAAATATTTTTCCTCTGTCCATTTCACTGAAAATCAAGGCCATCACAAGTTAGTTTGAAGTCCCTGGGACTGGAAAATAATCGAGCCAAAGGTGATCAAAATCACAATGCACGTAAGGCGGTCTCAGCTACTCTATCAGTCTTAAAATAAAGTGGGGCTATATTTTGGCCTACAAGCTCGAAACCGAGCGTTCAAATATTTTTCTCTGTCCATTTCACTAAAAACTCAGGCCATCACGAATTAGTTTAGAGTCCCTGGGACTGGAAAATATCCGAAAAGCTCCAGGAAATCGAGCCAAAATTGGTCAAAATCACGATGCTCATAAGGCGGTCTCGGCTACTCAATCAGTCCTTAAATGAAGTGACGTGGAGCTATCTTTCGGCCTAGAACCTCGAAACCGAGCGTTCAAATATTTTTCCTCTGTCCATTTCACTAAAACCCAGGCCATCACAAGTTAAGTTTAGAGTCCATGTGACTAGAAAATATCCCCCAAGTTCCGGCAAATCGAGTCAAAGTTGGTCAACATCCCTATGCCCGTAAGGCGGTCTCGGCTACTCAATCAGGATTAAAATAAGGTGACCTGGGGCTAAATTTCAACCTAGAAGCTCGAGATCGAGCGTTCAAATATTTTTCCTCTGTCCATTCTACTGAAAACCAAGGCCATCACCAGCTACTTTAGAGTCCCTGGGACTGGAAAATATCCCCGAAGTTCCGCAAAATCGAGCCAAAGTTGGTCAAAATCAAGATGCGCGCAAGGCAGTCTCGGCTACTCTATCAGTCTTAAAATGAAGTGAGGCTATATCTCGCCCTAGAAGCTCGAAACCGAGCGTTCGAATATTTTTCCTCTGGCCATTTCACTGAAAACCAAGGCCATCACCAGCTCGTTTACAGTCCCTGGGACGGGAAAATATCCCTGACGTTCCGACAAATTTAGCCAAAGTTGGTCAAAATTACCGTCGATGCGCGTAAGGCGGTCTCGGCTACTTTTTTAGTCTTAAAATGAAGTGGGGCTATATTTCGGCGTAGAAGCTGGAAACCGAGCGTTCAAATATTTCTCCTCTGTCCATTTCACTTAAAACCAAGGCCATCACGAATTAGTTTAGAGTCCCTCCCACTGGAAAATATCCCCTAAATTCTGGCAAATCGAGCCAAAGTTAGCCAAAATTACGATGCGCGTAGGGCGAGCTATATTTCGGCCTAGAAGCTAGAAACCGAGCGTTCAAACATTTTTCCTCTGCCAATTTAACCTAAAACCAAGGTTATCACGAGTTAGTTTAGAGTCCCCGAGACTGGAAAATATCCCCCAAGCTCCTGGAAATCTACACAAAGTTGTTCAAAATTACGCTGCGCGTAAGGCGGTTTCGGCTATATTTCGGCCTAGAAGCTCGAAAAAGAACGTTCAAATATTTTCCTCCGCTTATTTCACACAAAACCAAGGCCATTATGAGTTAGTTTAGAGTCCCCGGGACTGGAAAATCTCCGCCAAGCTCCTGGAAATCGACCCGCAGTTGTTCAAAATTACGCTGCGCATAACGCGGTCTCGGCTACCCTTTTAGTCTTAAAATAAGTGAAGCTATATTTCGGCCTAAAAGCTCGAAATCGAGCGCTCAAATATTTTTCCTCTGCCCATTTCACTGAAAACCAAGGCCATCAGTATTTAGTTCAGAGTCCCCGAAACTGGAAAATATCCTCCAAATTCCTGGAAATCGGCCCAAAGTTAGTCAAAAGTACGCTGCGAGTAAGGCGGTCTCGGTTACCTTTTTGCTCATGGATGTTAGACATCCATGAGCTTATAAGGCAGTCGGATGGCGTTCACTCACTCACTCAGTCCATTGTGATTAATTTATTCATTAAAACTGGATTAAATAGTTTTCACCTATCCCTCCCCTGCTAAGTATAATTTTTGTCCCAGACACTTCGTACTGTTTGTTTGGCTTGTTTTAGGGGGGGACAAGAAAGGCGAAATTTTGTCCTATAACACGGAGTTTATACATGGCGGTTAAGACGGCACGAAGATGGGTTTTGGTTCAATCCGTGGAGTTTTAAAATGGAAAGTTCTTAAGCTAATCAGCAGTAGCTGCGACAAATACACATGGAAAGACTAGAAGGACATACTATACCATTTTTGTGCGGCATTTTGAGGAGACCTTCGTGGAGTGGTAAAATGGAAAATTATCAAGCTAAGGAACACTAGCTTCGGCAACGGACATTGAAATCATGAAAGCTACGATGCTCGTTTCGAAATCTTTAAAGCTACGATGTTAAAAAGCGACGATGTCATGTCACGACCGAGGACAAAAAGTCTTTTAAAATGTCACCCGGAGGAGGAAACAATGCAATGGGCCATGAATTCTGTATCATCTGGAACCTAAGGTGAGCCTCCTTGTTGTGTCGTATTTTTTTACTACGCCTTTTATACGAGGGGGATTATTTCGTTCGGAAAGTAGCTCTGGCGTAGGGTCGACCGCTCTTTGAATGAAAAACAAAGACAGTTTTTTATCATGTCTTATCAGATTTCTAAATAGTATCACTGGAGAAAATCCAGATGATGTGAAAAATGTCAAGACTGCCCCAACTAGTAAAGCAGCATTCAGCATTAAAGGCAATACACTACATGCTGCTTTTAAGATACCTGCCAATACAGGTTTTGAGCATTTTGCACTGGACAGTGATAGACTGAATACCATTAGCGCAAAACTAGACAAACAGGGTGATTTTCATTGATAAGATTTCTATGGTTGAAAGTGGCATGTTCAACTTTTTGACTTAAAGATTACAACAAATTATTGGAACTAATGAACCATTTGGTGGAATAAGCTTGGTAACTGCTGGAGATCTTTTCCAGCTTAAGCAAGTTTTTGATAAGTGGATCTTTGAAAATTCCCAATCTGGCTGTAATGAATTTGCAACAAAAATTTGGACAGAGTACTTCACCCTCGTTGAATTGACAGAGATAATGAGACAAAGAGATGACAAAGAATTTGCTCAGCTACTCGATCGTTTGAGAGAGTGAAAGCACTCTGAAGATGATATAACCATTTTGAAACAAAGACTTCTGAATGTAAGGCCTGGACAAGATAATTACAATATGAACATGGCACATTTATTTACTAAACATGCATCCGTACATGCTCACAACAATGCATTGTATGCCCTCTCTAAAGCTGATAAAGCTCAGACTAAGGCTTTGGACATTGTAATCGGGGACATCTCTGATGATCTCAAGAAACAAATGAAAAACAAAATCCCAGATGATCCAACAAAGACAATGGGTTTATATTTGCTCATGTCAGTAGTAACTGCAACAAAATATGACTGACAACTACATTGATGTGACTGACGGACTCACCAATGGTGCAGAGTGTGTCACAGAACACAGAGACTACAGAGTTGAAATTATACCAGACCAATTATTATTTGGGTGTCATTTCCACATCCTGACATAGGCAGAAACCAGCTTAGAGAAAATGCACATTTACACAAGGCAACTATAAATAGAAATTGGACACCAGTATTGGAAGTAACAAGACAATTTTGAGTCAACAAAAAAGTGAGGTCCAAATTCTCCGGCGCCAATTTCCACTTAGACCTGCTGCTTCCAAGACTATTCACCGTTGTCAAGGCGACAAATTAAATGAGGTAGTTGTTGATTTTCCAGTATCCAGAAGAGAGCACATACATTATGTTGGCTTGAGCCATGTACGAAACAGCTCTGCAATGCATATTTTTAATTTGAATGAAAACAAACTAAAGGTTAGTGAGAAAGCTAAAAGTGAAATGAGCAGACTAAGAACACAAGTAAGCCTTGTGCCTTAAGCAGTGTTACGGACTGACGATTCACCCCAAACAAAAACAGTCTTGTTTCAGAATGTTAGATCTCTCCACCTCCACCTAGATGATGTACAAAGTGATTACAACATTCAAGAAGCTGATGACAACATTTTTGTTGGATCAAAACTTTGCTTGTTAGATAGAGATGATAATATCAACTTAGTAAATTAACTCTTTACAGAAATGCCTTTAATCAGTCTAACATAAGAACTTGCTATGGAACTGCTTTGTACATTAAGAATGATTTGAATTGTACTAAAATTCCATACAGATATAACTTTTAATTAATAATTTGGAAATCACTGTAATGGTGATGAGGCAACCAATTCCAAATATTAATGTCATTGGTATCTATCGATCGAAAACTAGTTACAATTTCACAGTTGATTGATCCTCTTACTCATCTTCATGACTTAGTATTCACAGAATCTAAAACTCCGAATGTACTGCTTGGGGATTTCAATACTGATCTAATGCAGGCAAATTCAGAACAAATGGCTCTGAAAAATATCTTATAACAGACAAAGGATACACTCAGTTGATTAACCAGTTTACTACTGACTACAGTACACAGATAGATCATGTATATACCAATGTATTACAATGTGTACAATTAGCAGGTACCCTGGAGTCTTACTACAGTGATCATAAACCTATTTACATTTTCATGAAAGCTGTTTGAATATTTCCCTGTATTTATCATATGAGATCATTATTAATATATAATTTAGCTGAATTTAGAAACTTTACATACCAAAGAAATACATGTGTCTAAATGTATCAAGCAACTATTTAAATCACACAGCAAAACAGTCAGAAAATTTATTTGCAGAAACAAAGAATGGTTTGAATTTACTGTGCTATTAATGTCCCTAAATTCCTAGTCTTCATAGAGATTCAAAATTACATGTAACTCTACCAAAATTTACAGATGCTGTACATGACAATACCTTTTTTCTAGGTTAAAAGAATTATTTTAACTCCAGTGTTTCTTTAGAGAGAGCACGGCATTATAGCTAGCATTTTCTTTCTTAACCCTTTCCAGAAAAGCAAGAAATATCACTTGGACACCTTAGTTAGGTAGGTAGCTTATTTTTATTGGGGCAGCAGGGGGGAGAGAATAGAAAGGAAAGCAAATTAAAGAAATACAAGATTTTTTCTGCATATAATCATTTATACCCTTTTAAAATGTGTCACTGTTACATTCATTGTGTATTGCAGGTTAGGCAAGTTGTACTATTGTACATGTGCATATAACCCAGATGAACACTGCAATAACAACTACAGTATGATATGCAAGTGACAGTAAGCAGATGTTACTATTAACACAACATTACTGATGCTATACAGGTTTATTAGCCGTCAAAAATAATAGCAAAAGACTTAGTAGAAACTGGCTTTAACAACACAAATCACCATTTAAACTTCATGGAATTAATCTGAGAATTACAGATGGATGTGGAATTCTCCTGCTTACAAAAAGAATAAGATGTTTTCAAGACTTAAGTCAGCTGACACTTGAACTTTTGAAACTCACTCTTTGCAAAATACATTGGGTGCAAGCATATAAAATGGCTCTCCAGGCTGCATGTATAATTACAGTTGGAAACACTTTAGAAATTTATCCATATATGTTTCTTAAAGTCAAGAATGTTGACAATTGAAATCCATCTGAACTTGCTATGCGTGTCAAAACTTAACTCGAGAAATGAACTTATAGCTTTACACTGAAATACAGAAATTATATAACAGAAGCTTAAAATTAGCAGTTCTATACCATGTTCATATACATGAACATATACGTGTAGAGTATCGCAATCAGCCTTAATATTAGGACTACAATTAAATGAAACTCCTAGAACCCATCATTAAGGAACACAAAAGTTGAATGTTTTAATGTCTCTATTCATAAAATACAAATCTGGCAATGTTTATTCGAAGTATAAGCTGTCCTAACTGTTCCAGCTTATACCTTTTGAATTTCCATTCAGTTCTTAAAATGGTGGTTATCATGCTGTACTTCTACTACGTGTATGTCCTGCTGCTTTAAAGATTGTTATTTATAACTCAGCAAAAATTGTAAAATCTGTATCAGTAGGAGACTGCTGGCTAGAATGTCTCCTCTTACTTTTCATGTGCTACATTATGGTAGTCAGTATTTCAGTGGACTTAATAAGAAAGAAAATGCTCCTAATAAAAGCAGTGTTCCTCTTGATTTTTGTTGTTGCACTCTGTTGAAAACTATTTTCAATTATGTAATAAATAATTATTTATAATTTATAAAGTAATTTTAACGGAGAGCAAATTCAGCCACCTAAAGGGTGGGAGGCGTGGTAGCCTCATGGTTAGTGCACTCGTCTCTGGATCAAGTGGTCCAGGTTCAGGCCCTGACCGTGGACATTGCGTTGTGTTCTTGGGCAAGACACTTTATTCTCACAGTGCCTCTCTCTACCCCCGTGTATAAATGGGTACCGGCGAACCTAATGCTGGGGAAAACCCTCAAATGGACTGCATCCCATCCAGGGGGAGTAGAAATACCCCTAGTTGCTTCACACTACTAAAACCGGGATAAGCTCCAGCCTGGTGGGCCACTTGGCCTGTATGCAGACTTTATTTATTACAATTTAGTGGCAGATTTACAAAACAATGAAAAAAAAATCTATACAAAAAATCTATCTATTAAGTGGCTTGACCCTTACCTATCGATCGCCTTGGTTTGCATTGAAATGGACAGAGCAAAACATTTTAAACGCTCACCTTCAAGCTTCTGAGCCGAATATAGCCCCACTTCACTTTAAGCCCGAAAGAGTAGCCGAGACCGTCTTACGCGCATCGTGATTTTGACCTACTTTGGCTTGATTTTCCGGAACTTGGGGGATATTTTCCAGTCCGGGGACTCTAAACTAACTCCTGATGGCCTTGCTTTGCAGTGAAATGGACACAGCAAAACTTTTTGAACGCTCACTTTGGAGCTTCTGGGCCGAAATATAACCCCACTTCACTTTAAGATTTAAAGAGTTGCCGAGACCGCTTTACGCGCATCGTGATTTTGACCACCTTCGGCTTGATTTCCCGGGACTTGGGGGATATTTTCTAGTCCCGGGGACTATAAACTAAGTCCTGATGACCTTGTTTTGCAGTGAAATTGAAACAGCAAAAGTTTTTGAAAGCAGAGTTTCGAGCTTCTGGGCCGAAATATAGCCCCACTTCACTTGAGGAGTGAAAGATGAGCCGAGTCCGCCTTACGCGCATCGTGATTTTGACCAACTTCGGCTCGATTGGCCGGAACTTAGGGAATATTTTCCAGTTCTGTGGACTCTAAACTAATTCCTGATGGCCTTGGTTTGCAATGAAATGGACACAGCAAAACTTTTTGAACGCTCATCTTCAAGCTTCTGCGCCAAAATATAGCCCCACTTCACTTGAAGACTGAAAGAATAGCCGAGACCGCCTGACAGACATCGTGATTTTGACCAACTTCAGCTCGATATCCCGGAACTTGGGGGATATTTTCCAGTCCGGGGGACTTTAAAATAACTCCTGATGGCCTTTGTTTGCAGTGAAATGCACAGAGCATAACTTTTTTAACGATCACTTTGCAGCTTTTGGGCCGAAATATAGCCCCACTTCACTTTAAGACTGAAAGAGTAGCGGAGACCGCCCTACAGGCATCATGATTTTGACCAACTTCAGCTCGATTTCCCGAACTTGGCGGATATTTTCCAGTCCGGGGGACTTTAAACTAACTCCTGATGGCCTTTGTTTGCAGTTAAATGAACGAAGCGTAACTTTTTAAACGGTCACTTTCGAGCTTCTGGGCTGAAATATAGCCCCACTTCACTTTAAGACTGAAACAATAGCCGACCCGCGTTTCACGAATCGTGATTTTGACCAACTTCGGACCGATATCACGGAACTTGGGGGATATTTTCCAGTCCCGGGGACTCTAAACTAACTCCTGATCGCCTTGCTTTGCATTGAAACTGACAGAGCAAAACGTTGTGAAGACTCACCTTCGAGCTTCTGAGCCGAAATATAGCCCCACTTCTTTTTAAGAGTAAGAGTAGCCGAGTCTGTCTTACGCAAATCGTGATTTTGACTAACTTCGGCTCGATGTCCCGGAACCTGGGGGATATATTGCAGTCCCGGGAACATTAACCTAACTCCTGATGGCCTTGGTTTCCAGTGAAATGGACACAGCAAATTTTTTTGAACCCTTACTTTGGAGCTTCTGGGCCGAAATAGAGCCCCACTTTATTTTAACACTAAAAGAGTAGCCGAGACAGCCTTATGCGCTTATTTATTTTGCCAAACTTTGTCTCGATTTTTCGGCACTTACGGGATATTTTCCAGTCCCTGGGACTCTAAACTAACTCTTGATGGCTTTGTTTCGAAGTGAAATTGACACAGGAAAACTTTTTAAACGCTCACTTTCGAGCTTCTGGGGCGAATTATAGCCCCACTTCACTTTAAGACTGAAAGATTAGCCAAGACCGCCTTACGCCCTGGTGATTTTGACAAACTTCGGCTAAATTTCCCGGAATTTGGGGGATATTTTCCACTTCCTGGGTCTCTAAACTAACTCCTGGTTGCCTTGGTTTGATGTGAAATTGACACAGCAAAACTTTTTAAACACTCAGTTTCGACCTTCTAGGCCGAAATATTGCCCCACTTGACTTTAAGACTGAAAGAGTAGCCGAGACCGCCGTACGCGCGTCGTGATTTTGACCAACTTTGGCTAAATTTCCCGGAACTTGGGGGATATTTTCCATTCCCGGGGACTCTAAACTGGCTCCCGACGTCCTTGGTGTTCAGTAAAATGGACACAGCAAAACTTTTTGAACGCTCACTTTCGAGCTTCTGGGCCGAGATATAGCTCCACTTTACTTTAAGATTGAAAGAGTAGCCGAGACCGGCTTACCCGCATCGTAATTTTGACCAACTTCGGCTCGATTTCCCGGAACTTGGGGGATATTTTACAGTCCCGCGGACTCTAAAGTAACTCCTGATGGCCTTGCTTTGGAGTGAAATGGACACAGCAAAACTTTCTGAACGCTCACTTTCAAGCTTCTGGGCGGAAATATTGCCCCAGTTCACTTTAAGAATGAAAGAGTAGCCGAGACCGCCTTACGCTTATCGTGATTGTGACCAACTTTGGCTCGATTTCCCGGGAAATGGGGGATATTTTCCGCTACCGGGGACTCTAAAGTAACTCCTGATTGCCTTGGTTTGCATTGAAATGGAGAGAGCAAAACTCTTTGAACGCTCCCCTTCGAGCTTCTGAGCCGAAATATTGCCCCACTTCACTTGAAAGAGTGAGACTGAAAGAGTAGCCGAGACCGTCTTACGCGCATCGTGGTTTTGACCAACTTCGGCTAGATTTCCCGAAACTTCGGGGATATATTCCAGTCCCAAGGACTCTAAAGTAATTCCTGATGGCCTTGGTTTGCAGCGAAATGGACACAGCCAATTTTTTTGAACGCATACTTTCGAAATTCTGGGGAGAAATATAGCCCCACTTCACTTTAAAACTGAAAGAGTAGCCGAGACCGCCTTAGGCGCATCGTGATTTTGACCAAATTCGGCTCCACTTTCCAGAACTTAAGGGATATTTTTCAGTCCCGGGGACTCTAAACTAACTCACGATGGTCTTGGTTTTCAGTTAAATTGAGGGAGCAAAACTTTTTGAACGCTCACTTTCGAGCTTCTGGACCGAAATATAGCCCTACTTCACTTTAAGACTGAAAGAGTAGCCGAGACCGCCTTACGCGCATCGTGATTTTGACCAACTCCGTCTCGATTTCGCGGAACTTGGGGGATATTTTCCAATTCCGGGGACTCTAAACTAACTCCGGGTGGCTTTGGTTTGCAGTGAAATGGACACAGGATAACTTTTTGAACGCTCACTTTCGAGCTTCTTGGCCGAAGCATAGCCCTACTTCACTTTAAGACTGAAAGAGTAGCTGAGATTGCCTTACGCGCATCGTGATTTTGGGTTACTTCGGCTGGATTTCCCGGAGCTTGGGAAATAATTCCCAGTCCCGGGCACTCTAAACTAATTCCTGATTGCCTTGGTTTTCAGTGAAATGGACACAGCCAAACTTTTTGAACGTTCACTTTCGAGCTTCTGGGCCGAAATATAGCCCCACTTCACTTTAAGACTGAAAGAGTAGCCGAGACCGCCTTACGCGCATGGTAAATTTGTCCAACTTCGGCTTGATTTCTCGGGGTTTGGGGGATATTTTCCAGTCCCGGAAGCTCTAAACTAACTCCTGATTGCCTTGGTTTTCAGTGAAATGGACACAGGTAAAAGGAGCGCACGCTAGGTTTCCAGGTTTTAGGCCGAAATGTAGCCCCACTTTATTTTAAGACTGGAAGGGTAGACGAAACCGCCTTAAGCGCATCGAAATTTTTAGCCACTATGGCTCGATCTGCCAAAACTTGGGGGATATTTTCCAGTCCCGGGGACTCTAAGCTAACTCCTGATAACCTTAGTTTTCAGTAAAATGGTCACGGGTAACAGGAGCGCACGCTCCCTGTCGAGCTTGTAGGTCGAAATAAAGCCCCACTTCATTTTAAGACTGAAAGAGTAAACGAAACTGCCGTACGCTTATCGTAATTTTAAGAAACTATGGCTCAATTTGCCGAAACTTGGAGGATAGTTTCCAGTCTCGAGGACTCTAAACTATCTCCTGATGGACTTAGTTCTTAGTGAAAAGGACACAGGCAAAAGGAGCGCACGCTCGGTGTCAAGCTTGTAGAACCCAAATATGGCCCCACTTCATTTTCAGAGTGAAAGAGCAGCCGAGACCGCCTTACTCGCATCTTGATTTTGAGCATCTTTGGCTCGATTTGCCGGAATTCGGGGAATATTTTCCAGTCCCGAGGACTCTATGCTAACTCATGATGAACTTAGTTTTCAGTGATATGTACACAGGCAAAAGGAGCGCACGCTCGGTGTTGAGCTTCTCGGCCGAAATACAGCCACACTTCACTTTGAGACTGACACAGTAGCCGAGACCGCGTTACGCGCATCGCGATTTTGATCAACTTCTACTCGATTTCCCGGAACTTGGGGAACATTTTCCAGTCCCGGGGACTCTAAACTAACTCCTGATGGCCATGGTTTGCAGTGAAATTTACACAACACAAGTTTTTGAACGCACCCTTTCGAGCTTCTGGACCGAAATAGAGCCCCACTTCACTTGAAGACTGAAAGAGTAGCAGACACCGACTTACGCGCATTCTGATTTTGAGGACTCTAAACTAATTCCTGATGGCCTTGGTTTGCAGTAAAATGGACACAGCAAAACTTTTTGAACGCTCAATTTCGAGCTTCTGGGCCAAAATATAGCCCCACTTTACTTTAACACTAACAGGGTAGCCGAGACCGCCTTACGCGCATTGTGATTTTGACAAACTTCGGGTTGATTTCCCGGAACTTGGGGGATATTTTCCAGTCCCGGGGACTGTAAACTAACTGCTGCTTGTCTTGGTTTGGAGTGAAATGGAAACAGCAAAACTTTTTGAACGCTGACTTTCCAGCTTCTGGGCCCAAAAGTCTAGCCCCACTTCATTTTTAGATTGAAAGAGTAGCCGAGGCCGCCTTACGCGCATCGTAATTTTGACTAACTTAAGCTCGATTTTCGGAAACTTGGGGGATATTTTCCAGTCCCGGGGACTTTAAACTAACTCCTGCTTGTCTTGGTTTGGAGTGAAATGGAAACAGCAAAACTTTTTGAACGCTGACTTTCCAGCTTCTGGGCCCAAAAGTTTAGCCGCACTTCATTTTAAGATATAAAGAGTAGCCGAGGCCGCCTTACGCGCATCGTAATTTTGACTAACTTAAGCTTGATTTTCGGAAACTTGGGGGATATTTTCCAGTCCTGGGGACTCTAAACTAACTCCTGATGGCCTTGCTTTGCAGTGAAACTGACACAGGAAAACTTTTTTAACGCTCTTGTGCGAGCTTCTGGGCTAAAATATAGCCACACTTCACTTTAAGACTGAAAGAGTAGCCGAGACCGCCTTATGCGAATCGTGATTTTGACAAACTACGCCTCGATTTCCCGGAGCTTATGGGATATTTTCCAGAGCCGGGAACTTTAAACTAACTCCTGATTGCCTTGGTTTGCAGTAAAATGGAGACGGCAAAACTTTTTCAACGCTCACTTTAAAGCGTCTGGGCCAACACATAGCCCCACTTCACTTTAAGACTTAAAGAGTAGCCGAGACCGTCTTAAGCGTATCGTGATTTTGACCAAGTTCGGCTCCATTTCCCGGAACTGGGGGGATATTTTCCAGTCCCGGGGACTCTAAACTAACTCCTGATTGCCTTGGTTGCCCGAGCAATGGACACAGGAAAACTTTTTGAACGCTCACTTTCGAGCTTGTGGGCCGAAATATAGCCCCACTTCACTTTAAGACTGAAACAGTATCCGAGACCGCCTTGCGCGCAACGTGATTTTCACCAACTTCCGCTTGATTTCCCGGAACTTGGGGGATATTTTACAGTCCCGGGGACTCTAACGTATTTCCTCTTGGCCTTGGTTTGCAGTGAAATGGACACAGGAAAACTTTTTGAACGCTCACTTTCGAGCCTTTGGGCCGAAATATAGCCCATTTCATTTTAAGGCTGAAAGAGTAGACGAGACCGCCTTACGCGCATCGTGATTTTTAGCCTCTATGGCTCGATTTCCCGGAACTTGGGGGATAGTTTCCAGCTTTGGGAGCTCAAAACTAACTCCTGATTGCCTTAGTTTTCAGTGAAATCGACACAGATTAAATTAGCGCACGCTCGGTGCCGAGCTTCTAGGTCGAAATATAGCCCCACTTCATTTTAAGACTGAAAAAATAGACGAAACGGCCTTACGCGCATCGTGATTTTGAGCAACTTTGGCTCAATTTGCCGGAACTTGTGGGATATTTTTCAGTCCCAGGGACTGTAAACTAACTCCCGATCGCCTTGGTTTGCATTGAAATGGACAGAGCAAAACATTTTAAACGCTCACTTTCAAGCTTCTGAGCCGAATATAGCCCAACTTTACTTTAAGCCTGAAAGAGTAGCCGAGACCGGGTTACGCGCATGGTGATTTTGACCAAATTTGGCTCGATTTCCCGGAACTTGGGGGATATATTCCAGTCCCGGGGACTCTATACTAACTCCTGATGGCCTGGGTTTGCAGTGAAATGGACACAGGAAAACTTTTTGAACGCTTCCTTTCGAGCTTCTGGGCCGAAACATAGCCCCACTTCACTTTAAGACTTAAAGAGTAGCCGACACCGCCTTACGCGCATCGTGATTTTAACCACCTTCGGCTTGATTTCGCGGGACTTGGGGGATATTTTCTAGTCCCGGGGATTCTAAACTAAGTCCGGATGGCCTTGTTTTGCAGTGAAATTGAAACAGCCAAACTTTTTGAAAGCAAAGTTTCGAGCTTCTAGGCCCAAATATAGCCCCACTTCACTTGAAGAGTGAAAGATGAGCCGAGTCCGCCTTACGCGCATCGTGATTTTGACCAACTTCGGCTCAATTTGCCGGAAATTAGGGAATATTTTCCAGTTCTGTGGACTCTAAACTTATTCCTGATGGCCTTGGTTTGCAGTGAAATGGACACAGCAAAACTTTTTGAACGCTTATCTTCGAGCTTCTGGCCTAAAATATAGCCCAACTTCACTTTAAGACTGAAAGAATAGCTGAGACCGCCTTGCGCGCATCGTGATTTTGACCAACTTCGGCTCGATTTCCCGGAGTTGGGGGGATATTTTCTAGTCCGGGAGACTCTAAACTAACTCCTGATCGTCTTGGTTTGCATTGAAATGGACACAGCCAAACTTTTTGAACGCTCACCTTCGAGCTTCTGGCCCGAAATGTAGCCCACTTCAGTTTAAGACTGAAAGAGTAGCCGAAACCGTCGTGCGCGAATCGTGATTTTCACCAACCTCGGGTCGATTTACCGGAGCTTGGCGGATATATTCGAGTCCCGCGAGCTCTAACTTAACTCCTTATGGCCTTGGTTTTCGGAGAAATGGACAGAGCAGAACTTTTCTTAACACTCGCCTTCTAGCTTGTGGGCTTAAATAGAAGCCCACTTCACTTTAACCCTGAAATAGTAGCCGAGACCGCCTTACGGGTATCGTGATTTTGACCAAGTTCAACTCGATTTCCCGCAACTTGGGGCATATTTTCCAGTCCGGGGGACTCTAAACTAACTCCTGATGGCTTTGGTTTGCAGTGAAATGCACAGAGCATAACTTTTTTAACGATCACTTTGCAGCTTCTGGGCCGAAATATAGCCCCACTTCACTTTAAGACTGAAAGAGTAGCGGAGACCGCCCTACAGGCATCGAGATTTTGACCAACTTCAGCTCGATTTCCCGGAACTTGGCGGATAATTTCCAGTTCGAGGGACTTTAAACTAACTCCTGATGGCCTTTGTTTGCAGTTAAATGCACGAAGCGTAACTTTCTAAACGGTCGCTTTCGAGCTTCTGGGCCGAAATATAGCCCCACTTCACTTTAAGACTGAAAGATTAGCCAAGAGCGCCTTACGCCCATGGTGATTTTGACAAACTTCGGCTAAATATGCCGGAATTTGGGGGATATTTTCCACTCCCTGGGTCTCTAAACTAACTCCTGATTGCCTTGGTTTGCAGTGAAGTTGACACAGCAAAACTTTTTAAACACTCACTTTGGAACTGCTGGGCCGAAATATTGCCCCACTTCACTTAAAAACTGAAAGAGTAGCTGACACCGCCGTAGGCGCGTCGTGATTTTGACCAACTTTGGCTAAATTTCCCGGAACTTGGGGGATATTTTCCATTCCCGTGGACTCTAAACTCGCCCCCCGACGTCCTTGGTCTGCAGTAAAATGGACACAGCAAAACTTTTTAAACGCTCACTTTCGAGCTTCTGGGCCGAGATATAGCTCCACTTTACTTTAAGATTGAAAGAGTAGCCGAGACCGGCTTACCCGCATCGTAATTTTGACCAACTTCGGCTCGATTTCCCGGAACTTGGGGGATATTTTACAGTCCCGCGGACTCTAAAGTAACTCCTGATGGCCTTGCTTTGGAGTGAAATGGACACAGCAAAACTTTCTGAACGCTCACTTTCAAGTTTCTGGGCGGAAATATTGCCCCAGTTCACTTTAAGAATGAAAGAGTAGCCGAGACCGCCTTACGCTTATCGTGATTGTGACCAACTTTGGCTCGATTTCCCGGGAAATGGGGGATATTTTCCGCTACCGGGGACTCTAAAGTAACTCCTGATTGCCTTGGTTTGCATTGAAATGGAGAGAGCAAAACTCTTTGAACGCTCCCCTTCGAGCTTCTGAGCCGAAATATTGCCCCACTTCACTTGAAAGAGTGAGACTGAAAGAGTAGCCGAGACCGTCTTACGCGCATCGTGGTTTTGACCAACTTCGGCTAGATTTCCCGAAACTTCGGGGATATATTCCAGTCCCAAGGACTCTAAAGTAATTCCTGATGGCCTTGGTTTGCAGCGAAATGGACACAGCCAATTTTTTTGAACGCATACTTTCGAAATTCTGGGGAGAAATATAGCCCCACTTCACTTTAAAACTGAAAGAGTAGCCGAGACCGCCTTAGGCGCATCGTGATTTTGACCAAATTCGGCTCCACTTTCCAGAACTTAAGGGATATTTTTCAGTCCCGGGGACTCTAAACTAACTCACGATGGTCTTGGTTTTCAGTTAAATTGAGGGAGCAAAACTTTTTGAACGCTCACTTTCGAGCTTCTGGACCGAAATATAGCCCTACTTCACTTTAAGACTGAAAGAGTAGCCGAGACCGCCTTACGCGCATCGTGATTTTGACCAACTCCGTCTCGATTTCGCGGAACTTGGGGGATATTTTCCAATTCCGGGGACTCTAAACTAACTCCGGGTGGCTTTGGTTTGCAGTGAAATGGACACAGGATAACTTTTTGAACGCTCACTTTCGAGCTTCTTGGCCGAAGCATAGCCCTACTTCACTTTAAGACTGAAAGAGTAGCTGAGATTGCCTTACGCGCATCGTGATTTTGGGTTACTTCGGCTGGATTTCCCGGAGCTTGGGAAATAATTCCCAGTCCCGGGCACTCTAAACTAATTCCTGATTGCCTTGGTTTTCAGTGAAATGGACACAGCCAAACTTTTTGAACGTTCACTTTCGAGCTTCTGGGCCGAAATATAGCCCCACTTCACTTTAAGACTGAAAGAGTAGCCGAGACCGCCTTACGCGCATGGTAAATTTGTCCAACTTCGGCTTGATTTCTCGGGGTTTGGGGGATATTTTCCAGTCCCGGAAGCTCTAAACTAACTCCTGATTGCCTTGGTTTTCAGTGAAATGGACACAGGTAAAAGGAGCGCACGCTAGGTTTCCAGGTTTTAGGCCGAAATGTAGCCCCACTTTATTTTAAGACTGGAAGGGTAGACGAAACCGCCTTAAGCGCATCGAAATTTTTAGCCACTATGGCTCGATCTGCCAAAACTTGGGGGATATTTTCCAGTCCCGGGGACTCTAAGCTAACTCCTGATAACCTTAGTTTTCAGTAAAATGGTCACGGGTAACAGGAGCGCACGCTCCCTGTCGAGCTTGTAGGTCGAAATAAAGCCCCACTTCATTTTAAGACTGAAAGAGTAAACGAAACTGCCGTACGCTTATCGTAATTTTAAGAAACTATGGCTCAATTTGCCGAAACTTGGAGGATAGTTTCCAGTCTCGAGGACTCTAAACTATCTCCTGATGGACTTAGTTCTTAGTGAAAAGGACACAGGCAAAAGGAGCGCACGCTCGGTGTCAAGCTTGTAGAACCCAAATATGGCCCCACTTCATTTTCAGAGTGAAAGAGCAGCCGAGACCGCCTTACTCGCATCTTGATTTTGAGCATCTTTGGCTCGATTTGCCGGAATTCGGGGAATATTTTCCAGTCCCGAGGACTCTATGCTAACTCATGATGAACTTAGTTTTCAGTGATATGTACACAGGCAAAAGGAGCGCACGCTCGGTGTTGAGCTTCTCGGCCGAAATACAGCCACACTTCACTTTGAGACTGACACAGTAGCCGAGACCGCGTTACGCGCATCGCGATTTTGATCAACTTCTACTCGATTTCCCGGAACTTGGGGAACATTTTCCAGTCCCGGGGACTCTAAACTAACTCCTGATGGCCATGGTTTGCAGTGAAATTTACACAACACAAGTTTTTGAACGCACCCTTTCGAGCTTCTGGACCGAAATAGAGCCCCACTTCACTTGAAGACTGAAAGAGTAGCAGACACCGACTTACGCGCATTCTGATTTTGAGGACTCTAAACTAATTCCTGATGGCCTTGGTTTGCAGTAAAATGGACACAGCAAAACTTTTTGAACGCTCAATTTCGAGCTTCTGGGCCAAAATATAGCCCCACTTTACTTTAACACTAACAGGGTAGCCGAGACCGCCTTACGCGCATTGTGATTTTGACAAACTTCGGGTTGATTTCCCGGAACTTGGGGGATATTTTCCAGTCCCGGGGACTGTAAACTAACTGCTGCTTGTCTTGGTTTGGAGTGAAATGGAAACAGCAAAACTTTTTGAACGCTGACTTTCCAGCTTCTGGGCCCAAAAGTCTAGCCCCACTTCATTTTTAGATTGAAAGAGTAGCCGAGGCCGCCTTACGCGCATCGTAATTTTGACTAACTTAAGCTCGATTTTCGGAAACTTGGGGGATATTTTCCAGTCCCGGGGACTTTAAACTAACTCCTGCTTGTCTTGGTTTGGAGTGAAATGGAAACAGCAAAACTTTTTGAACGCTGACTTTCCAGCTTCTGGGCCCAAAAGTTTAGCCGCACTTCATTTTAAGATATAAAGAGTAGCCGAGGCCGCCTTACGCGCATCGTAATTTTGACTAACTTAAGCTTGATTTTCGGAAACTTGGGGGATATTTTCCAGTCCTGGGGACTCTAAACTAACTCCTGATGGCCTTGCTTTGCAGTGAAACTGACACAGGAAAACTTTTTTAACGCTCTTGTGCGAGCTTCTGGGCTAAAATATAGCCACACTTCACTTTAAGACTGAAAGAGTAGCCGAGACCGCCTTATGCGAATCGTGATTTTGACAAACTACGCCTCGATTTCCCGGAGCTTATGGGATATTTTCCAGAGCCGGGAACTTTAAACTAACTCCTGATTGCCTTGGTTTGCAGTAAAATGGAGACGGCAAAACTTTTTCAACGCTCACTTTAAAGCGTCTGGGCCAACACATAGCCCCACTTCACTTTAAGACTTAAAGAGTAGCCGAGACCGTCTTAAGCGTATCGTGATTTTGACCAAGTTCGGCTCCATTTCCCGGAACTGGGGGGATATTTTCCAGTCCCGGGGACTCTAAACTAACTCCTGATTGCCTTGGTTGCCCGAGCAATGGACACAGGAAAACTTTTTGAACGCTCACTTTCGAGCTTGTGGGCCGAAATATAGCCCCACTTCACTTTAAGACTGAAACAGTATCCGAGACCGCCTTGCGCGCAACGTGATTTTCACCAACTTCCGCTTGATTTCCCGGAACTTGGGGGATATTTTACAGTCCCGGGGACTCTAACGTATTTCCTCTTGGCCTTGGTTTGCAGTGAAATGGACACAGGAAAACTTTTTGAACGCTCACTTTCGAGCCTTTGGGCCGAAATATAGCCCATTTCATTTTAAGGCTGAAAGAGTAGACGAGACCGCCTTACGCGCATCGTGATTTTTAGCCTCTATGGCTCGATTTCCCGGAACTTGGGGGATAGTTTCCAGCTTTGGGAGCTCAAAACTAACTCCTGATTGCCTTAGTTTTCAGTGAAATCGACACAGATTAAATTAGCGCACGCTCGGTGCCGAGCTTCTAGGTCGAAATATAGCCCCACTTCATTTTAAGACTGAAAAAATAGACGAAACGGCCTTACGCGCATCGTGATTTTGAGCAACTTTGGCTCAATTTGCCGGAACTTGTGGGATATTTTTCAGTCCCAGGGACTGTAAACTAACTCCCGATCGCCTTGGTTTGCATTGAAATGGACAGAGCAAAACATTTTAAACGCTCACTTTCAAGCTTCTGAGCCGAATATAGCCCAACTTTACTTTAAGCCTGAAAGAGTAGCCGAGACCGGGTTACGCGCATGGTGATTTTGACCAAATTTGGCTCGATTTCCCGGAACTTGGGGGATATATTCCAGTCCCGGGGACTCTATACTAACTCCTGATGGCCTGGGTTTGCAGTGAAATGGACACAGGAAAACTTTTTGAACGCTTCCTTTCGAGCTTCTGGGCCGAAACATAGCCCCACTTCACTTTAAGACTTAAAGAGTAGCCGACACCGCCTTACGCGCATCGTGATTTTAACCATCTTCGGCTTGATTTCGCGGGACTTGGGGGATATTTTCTAGTCCCGGGGATTCTAAACTAAGTCCGGATGGCCTTGTTTTGCAGTGAAATTGAAACAGCCAAACTTTTTGAAAGCAAAGTTTCGAGCTTCTAGGCCCAAATATAGCCCCACTTCACTTGAAGAGTGAAAGATGAGCCGAGTCCGCCTTACGCGCATCGTGATTTTGACCAACTTCGGCTCAATTTGCCGGAAATTAGGGAATATTTTCCAGTTCTGTGGACTCTAAACTTATTCCTGATGGCCTTGGTTTGCAGTGAAATGGACACAGCAAAACTTTTTGAACGCTTATCTTCGAGCTTCTGGCCTAAAATATAGCCCAACTTCACTTTAAGACTGAAAGAATAGCTGAGACCGCCTTGCGCGCATCGTGATTTTGACCAACTTCGGCTCGATTTCCCGGAGTTGGGGGGATATTTTCTAGTCCGGGAGACTCTAAACTAACTCCTGATCGTCTTGGTTTGCATTGAAATGGACACAGCCAAACTTTTTGAACGCTCACCTTCGAGCTTCTGGCCCGAAATGTAGCCCACTTCAGTTTAAGACTGAAAGAGTAGCCGAAACCGTCGTGCGCGAATCGTGATTTTCACCAACCTCGGGTCGATTTACCGGAGCTTGGCGGATATATTCGAGTCCCGCGAGCTCTAACTTAACTCCTTATGGCCTTGGTTTTCGGAGAAATGGACAGAGCAGAACTTTTCTTAACACTCGCCTTCTAGCTTGTGGGCTTAAATAGAAGCCCACTTCACTTTAACCCTGAAATAGTAGCCGAGACCGCCTTACGGGTATCGTGATTTTGACCAAGTTCAACTCGATTTCCCGCAACTTGGGGCATATTTTCCAGTCCGGGGGACTCTAAACTAACTCCTGATGGCTTTGGTTTGCAGTGAAATGCACAGAGCATAACTTTTTTAACGATCACTTTGCAGCTTCTGGGCCGAAATATAGCCCCACTTCACTTTAAGACTGAAAGAGTAGCGGAGACCGCCCTACAGGCATCGAGATTTTGACCAACTTCAGCTCGATTTCCCGGAACTTGGCGGATAATTTCCAGTTCGAGGGACTTTAAACTAACTCCTGATGGCCTTTGTTTGCAGTTAAATGCACGAAGCGTAACTTTCTAAACGGTCGCTTTCGAGCTTCTGGGCCGAAATATAGCCCCACTTCACTTTAAGACTGAAAGATTAGCCAAGAGCGCCTTACGCCCATGGTGATTTTGACAAACTTCGGCTAAATATGCCGGAATTTGGGGGATATTTTCCACTCCCTGGGTCTCTAAACTAACTCCTGATTGCCTTGGTTTGCAGTGAAGTTGACACAGCAAAACTTTTTAAACACTCACTTTGGAACTGCTGGGCCGAAATATTGCCCCACTTCACTTAAAAACTGAAAGAGTAGCTGACACCGCCGTAGGCGCGTCGTGATTTTGACCAACTTTGGCTAAATTTCCCGGAACTTGGGGGATATTTTCCATTCCCGTGGACTCTAAACTCGCCCCCCGACGTCCTTGGTCTGCAGTAAAATGGACACAGCAAAACTTTTTAAACGCTCACTTTCGAGCTTCTGGGCCGAGATATAGCTCCACTTTACTTTAAGATTGAAAGAGTAGCCGAGACCGGCTTACCCGCATCGTAATTTTGACCAACTTCGGCTCGATTTCCCGGAACTTGGGGGATATTTTACAGTCCCGCGGACTCTAAAGTAACTCCTGATGGCCTTGCTTTGGAGTGAAATGGACACAGCAAAACTTTCTGAACGCTCACTTTCAAGTTTCTGGGCGGAAATATTGCCCCAGTTCACTTTAAGAATGAAAGAGTAGCCGAGACCGCCTTACGCTTATCGTGATTGTGACCAACTTTGGCTCGATTTCCCGGGAAATGGGGGATATTTTCCGCTACCGGGGACTCTAAAGTAACTCCTGATTGCCTTGGTTTGCATTGAAATGGAGAGAGCAAAACTCTTTGAACGCTCCCCTTCGAGCTTCTGAGCCGAAATATTGCCCCACTTCACTTGAAAGAGTGAGACTGAAAGAGTAGCCGAGACCGTCTTACGCGCATCGTGGTTTTGACCAACTTCGGCTAGATTTCCCGAAACTTCGGGGATATATTCCAGTCCCAAGGACTCTAAAGTAATTCCTGATGGCCTTGGTTTGCAGCGAAATGGACACAGCCAATTTTTTTGAACGCATACTTTCGAAATTCTGGGGAGAAATATAGCCCCACTTCACTTTAAAACTGAAAGAGTAGCCGAGACCGCCTTAGGCGCATCGTGATTTTGACCAAATTCGGCTCCACTTTCCAGAACTTAAGGGATATTTTTCAGTCCCGGGGACTCTAAACTAACTCACGATGGTCTTGGTTTTCAGTTAAATTGAGGGAGCAAAACTTTTTGAACGCTCACTTTCGAGCTTCTGGACCGAAATATAGCCCTACTTCACTTTAAGACTGAAAGAGTAGCCGAGACCGCCTTACGCGCATCGTGATTTTGACCAACTCCGTCTCGATTTCGCGGAACTTGGGGGATATTTTCCAATTCCGGGGACTCTAAACTAACTCCGGGTGGCTTTGGTTTGCAGTGAAATGGACACAGGATAACTTTTTGAACGCTCACTTTCGAGCTTCTTGGCCGAAGCATAGCCCTACTTCACTTTAAGACTGAAAGAGTAGCTGAGATTGCCTTACGCGCATCGTGATTTTGGGTTACTTCGGCTGGATTTCCCGGAGCTTGGGAAATAATTCCCAGTCCCGGGCACTCTAAACTAATTCCTGATTGCCTTGGTTTTCAGTGAAATGGACACAGCCAAACTTTTTGAACGTTCACTTTCGAGCTTCTGGGCCGAAATATAGCCCCACTTCACTTTAAGACTGAAAGAGTAGCCGAGACCGCCTTACGCGCATGGTAAATTTGTCCAACTTCGGCTTGATTTCTCGGGGTTTGGGGGATATTTTCCAGTCCCGGAAGCTCTAAACTAACTCCTGATTGCCTTGGTTTTCAGTGAAATGGACACAGGTAAAAGGAGCGCACGCTAGGTTTCCAGGTTTTAGGCCGAAATGTAGCCCCACTTTATTTTAAGACTGGAAGGGTAGACGAAACCGCCTTAAGCGCATCGAAATTTTTAGCCACTATGGCTCGATCTGCCAAAACTTGGGGGATATTTTCCAGTCCCGGGGACTCTAAGCTAACTCCTGATAACCTTAGTTTTCAGTAAAATGGTCACGGGTAACAGGAGCGCACGCTCCCTGTCGAGCTTGTAGGTCGAAATAAAGCCCCACTTCATTTTAAGACTGAAAGAGTAAACGAAACTGCCGTACGCTTATCGTAATTTTAAGAAACTATGGCTCAATTTGCCGAAACTTGGAGGATAGTTTCCAGTCTCGAGGACTCTAAACTATCTCCTGATGGACTTAGTTCTTAGTGAAAAGGACACAGGCAAAAGGAGCGCACGCTCGGTGTCAAGCTTGTAGAACCCAAATATGGCCCCACTTCATTTTCAGAGTGAAAGAGCAGCCGAGACCGCCTTACTCGCATCTTGATTTTGAGCATCTTTGGCTCGATTTGCCGGAATTCGGGGAATATTTTCCAGTCCCGAGGACTCTATGCTAACTCATGATGAACTTAGTTTTCAGTGATATGTACACAGGCAAAAGGAGCGCACGCTCGGTGTTGAGCTTCTCGGCCGAAATACAGCCACACTTCACTTTGAGACTGACACAGTAGCCGAGACCGCGTTACGCGCATCGCGATTTTGATCAACTTCTACTCGATTTCCCGGAACTTGGGGGATATTTTCCAGTCCCGGAGACTCTAAACTAACTCCTGATGGCCTTGCTTTGCAGTGAAATGGACACAGCAAAACTTTTTGAGCGCTCACTTTGCACCTTCTGGGCTGAAATATAACCCCACTTCACTTTAAGACTTAAAGAGTTGCCGAGACGGCTTTACGCGCATCGTGATTTTGACCGTCTTGGGCTTGATTTCCCGGGACTTGGCGGATATGTTCTAGTCCCGGGGACTATAAACTAAGTCCTGATGACCTTGTTTTGCAGTGAAATTGAAACAGCAAAAGTTTTTGAAAGCAGAGTTTCGAGCTTCTGGGCCGAAATATAGCCCCACTTCACTTGAAGACTGAAAGAATAGCCGAGACCGCTTTAGAGACATCGTGATTTTGACCAACTTCGGATCGATATCCCAGAACTTGGGGGATGTTTTCCAGTCCTGGGGACGCTAAACTAACTCCTGATCACCTTGGTTTGAAGTGAACTTGACAAGGGAAAACTTTTTGAACGCTCACTTTCGAGCTTCTGGGGAGAAATATAGCCCAAGACTGAAGGATTTGCCAAGACCGTTTACGCCTATGGTGATTTTGACAAACTTAGGCTAAATTTCCCGGAATTTGGGGGATATTTTCCCCTCCCTGGGTCTCTATACTAACTCCTGATGGCCTTGGTTTGCAGTGAAATTGACACAGCAAAACTTTTTAAACACTCAGTTTCGAGCTTCTGGGGCGAAATATTGCCCCACTTCACTTTAAGACTGAAAGAGTAGCCGAGACCGCGTACGCGCGTCGTGATTTTGACCTAATTCGGCTAAATTTCCCGGAACTTGGGGGATATTTTCCCTTCGCGGGCACTCTAAACTGACCGCCGACGTCCTTGGTGTGCAGTAAACTAGGCACAGCAAGGCTTTTTGAACACTCCTTTTCAAGCTTCTGGAACGAGATATAGCCCCACTTTACTTTAAGACTAAAAGAGTAGCCGAGCCCGCCTTACGCGCATCGTGATTTTGACCAACTTCGGCTCGGTTTCCCGGAACTTGGGGAATATCTTTTAGTCCCGCGGACTCTAAAGTAACTCCTGATGGCCTTGGTTCGCATTGAAATGGACACAGCAAAACTTTTTGAACGTTCACTTTCGAGTTTCTTGGCCCAAATATAGCCCCACTTCACTTAAACACTGAAAGAGTAAGCGAGAGCGCCTTACGCGCATCGTGATTTTGACCAACTTCGGCTCGATTTCCCGCAACTTGGGCGATATATTTTTAGTCCCGGGGACTCTAAACTAACTCCTGATTGCCTTGGTTTGCATTGAAATGGACATAGGAAAACATTTTGAACGCTCCCCTTCGAGCTTCTGGGCCCAAATATAGCCCCACTTCACTTTAAGACTTTAAGAGTAGCCGAGACCGCCTTACGCGCATCGTGATTTTGATCAGCTTAGGCTCGATTTCCCCGAACTTGGGGGATATTTTCAAATCCGCCGGACACCAAACTAACACCTGATTGCCTTGCTTTGCAGTGAATTGGGCACAGCATAACTTTTTCAACGCTCACTTTCGACCTTCTTTGCCGAAATATAGCCACACTTCACTTTAAGACTGAAAGAGTAGCCGAGACCGCCTTACGCGCATCGTGATTTTGACCCACTTCGGATCGATTTCTAGAAACTTGGGGGGTATTTTCCAGTCTCGAAGACCCTAAACTAACCCCTGATCGCCTTGGTTTGTATTGAAATGGACAGAGGAAAACATTTTGAACGCTCACCTTCGAGCTTCTGGGCCGAAATATAGCCCCACTCTACTTTAAGATTGAAAGAGTAGCCGAGTCCGTCTTACGCGCATCGTGAGTTTGACAAACTTTGGCTCGATTTCCCGGAACTTAGGGGATATATTCAAGTCTCGGGGACTCTAAACTATCTCCTGATTGCCTTGATTTGCAGTGAAATGGACGCAGCAATTTTTTTTGAACGCTCACTTTGGACCTTCTGGGCCGAAGTAGAGCCTCACTTCACTTTAAGACTGAACGAATAGCCGAGACGGCCTTACGCGTATCTTCATTTTGACAACCTTTGTCCCCATTTTCCCGCACCTACAGGATATTTTCCAGTCCGTGGGACTCTAGCCTAACTTCTGCTCGCCTTTGTTTGCAGTGAAATTGACACAGGAAGACCTTTTGAACGGTCACTTTCGAGCTTGTGGGCAGAAATATAGCCCCACTTCACTTTAAGACTGAAAGATTAGCCGAGACCGCTTTACGCACATGGTGATTTTGACCAACTTCGGCTAAATTTCCCGGAATTTGGGGGATATTTTCCACTCCCTGGGTCTCTAAACTAATTCCTGATGGCTTTGGTTTGCAGTGAAATTGACACAGCAAAACCTTTTATACACTCACTTTAGAGCTTCTGAGCCGAAATATTGCCCCACTTCACTTTAAGACTGAAAGAGTAGCTGAGACCGCCTTACGGGCATGGTGATTTTAACCAACCTCGGCTCGATTGCCAGGAAGTTGGGGGATATTTTCTACTCCCGGAAACTCTAAATTAACTCCTGATGGCCTTCGTTTGCAGTGAAATAGACAGAGCAAAACTTTTTAAACGCTCACTTTCAAGCTCTTGGGCAGCAATGTAGCCCCACTTCACTTCAAGACTGAAAGAGTAGCCGAGACCACCTTACGCGCATCGTGATTTTGATCAACTTCGGCTCGATTTTCCGGAAATTGGGGGATATTTTCCAGTGCCGGAATCTGTAAACTAAACTCTGATGTCTTTATTTTTTGCTGAAATGGACACAGGTTAAAGAAGCGCAAGCTAGGTGTCGAGGTTCTAGGCCGAAATATAGCCCCACTTCATTTTAAGACTAAAAGAATAGCCGAGACCGCCTTACGCGAATAGTGATTTTTGAGCATCTTTGGCTGGATTTGCGGGGACTAGGGGGATATTTTTCAGTCCCGGGGACTCTAAACTAACTCCTGATTGCCGTATTATTAAGTGAAAAGGACAGAGGTAAACGAAGCGGACGCTAGGTGTGGAGCTTCCAGGCCGAAATATAGCCCCACTTTAATTTAAAACGTAAGAGTACC
Organism: Orbicella faveolata; assembly: GCF_042242905.1. Lineage (NCBI taxonomy): Eukaryota > Metazoa > Cnidaria > Anthozoa > Scleractinia > Merulinidae > Orbicella > Orbicella faveolata. Next base: position 35,633,997 of record NW_028301552.1, on the reverse strand, counting down.
ATAAACTCTTACGCACATCGTGATTTTCAGCAACTTTGCTTGATTTGCCGGATTTTGGTTGATATTTTACAGTCCCGGGGACTCTAAACTAACTTCTGATGGCCTTAATTTTTACTAAAATGGACACAGATAAAAGGAGCGCTCGCTCGGTGTCGAGCTTCTAGGCCGAGATATAGCCCCACTTCACTTTAAGACGGAAAGAGTAGCAAAGAACGCCTTCCGCGCATCGTGATTTTCACCAACTTCGGCTCGATTTGCCGCAACTTCGAGGATATTTTCCAGTCCCGGGATTTCTAAACTAACTCCTCATTGTCGTGGTTTGCAGTGAAGTGGACTTAGCAGAACTTTTTAAACGCTCACTTGTGAGTTTCTGGAAGAAAATATAGCCCAACTTTACTTTACGACTGATAGAGTAGCCGAGACCGGCTTACGCGCATGGTGATTTTGACCAAATTTGGCTCGATTTCCCGGAACTTGGGGGATATATTCCAGTCCCGGGGACTCTAAACTAACTCCTGATGGCCTGGGTTTGCAGTGAAATGGACACAGGAAAACTTTTTGAACGCTTCCTTTCGAGCTTCTGGGCCGAAACATAGCCCCACTTCACTTTAAGACTTAAAGAGTAGCCGACACCGCCTTACGCGCATCGTGATTTTGACCATCTTCGGCTTGATTTCGCGGGACTTGGGGGATATTTTCTAGTCCCGGGGATTCTAAACTAAGTCCGGATGGCCTTGTTTTGCAGTGAAATTGAAACAGCCAAACTTTTTGGAAGCAAAGTTTCGAGCTTCTAGGCCCAAATATAGCCCCACTTCACTTGAAGAGTGAAAGATGAGCCGAGTCCGCCTTACGCGCATCGTGATTTTGACCAACTTCGGCTCAATTTGCCGGAAATTAGGGAATATTTTCCAGTTCTGTGGACTCTAAACTTATTCCTGATGGCCTTGGTTTGCAGCGAAATGGACACAGCAAAACTTTTTGAACGCTTATCTTCGAGCTTCTGGCCTAAAATATAGCCCAACTTCACTTTAAGACTGAAAGAATAGCTGAGACCGCCTTGCGCGCATCGTGATTTTGACCATTTTCGGCTCGATTTCCCGCAGTTTGGGGGATATTTTCCAGTCCCGGAGACTCTAAACTAACTCCTGATGGCCTTGGTTTGCATTGAAATGGACATAGGAAAACATTTTGAACGCTCACCTTCGAGCTTCTGGGCCCAAATATAGCCCCACTTCAGTTTAAGACTTTAAGAGTAGCCGAGACCGCCTTACGCGCATCGTGATTTTGACCAACTTCGGCTCGATTTCTAGGAACTTGGGGGGTATTTTCCAGTCCCGAAGACTCTAAACTAACCCCTGATCGCCTTGGTTTGTATTGAAATGGACAGAGGAAAACGTTTTGAACGGTCAATTTCGAGCTTCTGGGCCGAAATATAGCCCACTCTACTTTAAGACTGAAAGAGCAGCCGAAACCGTCTTGCGCGAATCATGATTTTGACCAGCCTCGGGTCGATTTCCCGGAGCTTGGCGGATATATTCGAGTCCCGCGAGCTCTAAATTAAGTCCTTATGGCCTTGGTTTTCGGAGAAATGGACAGGGCAGAACTTTTTTAACACTCACCTTCTAGCTTATGGGCTTAAATAGAAGCCCACTTCACTTTAACCCTGAAATAGTAGCCGAGACCGCCTTACGCGCATCGTGATTTTGACCAAGTTCAGCTCGATTTCCCGGAACTTGGGGGATATTTTCCGGTCTGGGGGAATCTAAACTAACTCCTGATGGCCTTGGTTTGAAGTGAAATGCACAGAGCATAACTTTTTTAACGATCACTTTGCAGCTTCTGGGCCGAAATATAGCCCCCCTTCACTTTGAGACTGAAAGAGTAGCGGAGACCGCCCTACAGGCATCGTGATTTTGACTAAGTTCAGCTCGATTTCCCGGAACTTGGCGGATATTTTCCAGTCCGGGGGACTTTAAACTAACTCCTGATGGCCTTTGTTTGCAGTTAAATGCACGAAGCGTAACTTTTTAAACGGTCACTTTCGAGCTTCTGGGCCGAAATATAGCCCCACTTCACTTTAAGACTGAAACAATAGCCGAGATCGCGTTTCGCGCATCGTGATTTTGACCAACTTCGGATCGATATCCCGGAACTTGGGGGATATTTTCCAGTCCCGGGGACTCTAAACTAACTCCTGATCGCCTTGCTTTGCATTGAAACTGACAGAGCAAAACGTTGTGAAGACTGACCTTCGAGCTTCTGGGCCGAAATATAGCCCCACTTCTTTTTAAGAGTAAGAGTAGCCGAGTCTGTCTTACGCAAATCGTGATTTTGACTAACTTCGGCTCGATTTCCCCGAACCTGGGGGATATATTCCAGTCCCGGGAACACTAAACTACCTCCTGATGGCCTTGGTTTCCAGTGAAATGGACACAGCAAATTTTTTTGAACCCTTACTTTGGAGCTTCTGGGCCGAAATAGAGCCCCACTTTATTTTAACCCTAAAAGAGTAGCCGAGACGGCCTTACGCGCTTATTTATTTTGCCAAACTTTGTCTCGATTTTTCGGCACTTACGGGATATTTTCCAGTCCCTGGGACTCTAAACTAACTCTTGATGGCTTTGGTTCGAAGTGAAATTGACACAGGAAAACTTTTTGAACGCTCATTTTCGAGCTTCTGGACCGAAATATAGCCCCACTTCACTTTAAGACTTAAAGAGTAGCCGACACCGCCCTACGCGCATGGTAAATTTGTCCAACTTCGGCTTGATTTCTCGGGCTTTGGGGGATATTTTCCAGTCCCTGGGACTCTAAACTAACTCTTGATGGCTTTGGTTCGAAGTGAAATTGACACAGGAAATCTTTTTGAACGCTCACTTTCGAGCTTCTGGGGCGAAATATAGCCCCACTTCACTTTAAGACTGAAAGATTAGCCAAGACCGCCTTACGCCCTGGTGATTTTGACAAACTTCGGCTAAATTTGCCGGAATTTTGAAAATATTTTCCACTCGCTGGGTCTCTAAACTAACTCCTGGTTGCCTTGGTTTGAAGTGAAATTGATCCACCAAACCTTTTTAAACACTCAGTTTGGAGTTTCTGGGCCGAAATGTTGCCTCACTACACTTTAAGACTGAAAGAGTAGCCGAGACCGCCGTACGCGCGTCGTGATTTTGACCAACTTTGGCTAAATTTCCCGTAACTTGGGGGATATCTTCCATTCCCGGGGACTCTAAACTGGCCCCCGACGTCCTTGGTCTGAAGTAAAATGGACACAGGAAAACTTTTTAAACGCTCACTTTCGAGCTTCTGGGCCGAGATATAGCTCCACTTTACTTTAAGATTGAAAGAGTAGCCGAGACCGGCTTACCCGCATCGTAATTTTGACCAACTTCGGCTCGATTTCCCGGAACTTGGGGGATATTTTACAGTCCCGCGGACTCTAAAGTAACTCCTGATGGCCTTGCTTTGGAGTGAAATGGACACAGCAAAACTTTCTGAACGCTCTCTTTCAAGCTTCTGAGCGGAAATATTGCCCCAGTTCACTTTAAGAATGAAAGAGTAGCCGAGACCGCCTTACGCTTATCGTGATTGTGACCAACTTTGGCTCGATTTTCTGGAAAATGGGGGATATTTTCCGCTACCGGGGACTCTAAAGTAACTCCTGATTGCCTTGGTTTGCATTGAAATGGAGAGAGCAAAACTTTTTGAACGCTCCCCTTCGAGCTTCTGAGCCGAAATATTGCCCCACTTCACTTTAAGACTGAAAGAGTAGCCGAGACCGTCTTACGCGCATCGTGGTTTTGACCAACTTCGGCTAGATTTCCCGAAACTTCGGGGATATATTCCAGTCCCAAGGACTCTAAAGTAATTCCTGATGGCCTTGGTTTGCAGTGAAATGGACACAGCCAATTTTTTTGAACGCATACTTTCGAAATTCTGGGGAGAAATATAGCCCCACTTCACTTTAAAACTGAAAGAGTAGCCGAGACCGCCTTAGGTGCATCGTGATTTTGACCAACTTCGGCTCGAGTTTCCGGAACTTAAGGGATATTTTTCAGTCCCGGGGACTCTAAACTAACTCAAGAAGGCCTTGGTTTTCAGTTAAATTGAGAGAGCAAAACTTTTTGAACGCTCACTTTGGAGCTTCTGGACCGAAGCATAGCCCTACTTCACTTTAAGACTGAAAGAGTAGCTGAGATTGCCTTAGGCGCATCGTGATTTTGACCAACTTCGTCTCGATTTCGCGGAACTTGGGGGATATTTTCCAGTTCCGGGGACTCTAAACTAACTCCTGATGGCTTTGGTTTGCAGTGAAATGGACACAGGATAACTTTTTGAACGCTCACTTTCGAGCTTCTGGGCCGAAGCATAGCCCTACTTCACTTTAAGACTGAAAGAGTAGCTGAGATTGCCTTACGCGCATCGTGATTTTGGGTTACTTCGGCTCGATTTCCCGGAACTTGGGAAATAATTCCCAGTCGAGCTTCTAGGTCGAAATAAAGCCCCACTTCATTTTAAGATTGAAAGAGTAAACGAAACTGCCGTACGCTTATCGTAATTTTAAGAAACTATGGCTCAATTTGCCGAAACTTGGAGGATAGTTTCCAGTCTCGAGGACTCTAAACTATCTCCTGATGGACTTAGTTCTTAGTGAAAAGAACACAGGCAGAAGGAGCGCACGCTCGGTGTCAAGCTTGGAGAACCGAAATGTGGCTCCACTTCATTTTCAGAGTGAAAGAGCAGCCGAGACCGCCTTACTCGCATCTTGATTTTGAGCTTCTTTGGCTCGATTTGCCGGAATTCGGGGAATATTTTCCACTCCCGAGGACTCTATGCTAACTCATGATGAACTTAGTTTTCAGTGATATGTACACAGGCAAAAGGAGCGCACGCTCGGTGTCGAGCTTGTCGGCCGAAATATAGCCCCACTTCATTTTAAGACTGAAACAGTAGCCGAGACCGCCTTACGCGCATCGTGATTTTCAGCAACTTTGGCTCGATCTGCCAGAATTTGGGAAATATTTTCCAGTCCCAAGGACTCTAAACTAACACCTGATCGCCTAAGATGTCAGTGAAATGGACACAGCTAAAATTAGCGCACGCCCGGTCTCGAGCTTCTAGGTCGAAATATAGCCCCCCTTAATTTTAAGACTGAAAGAGTAGCCGGGACCGCCTTACGCGCATCGTGATTTTGGGCCACTTTTGCTCGATTTCCCGGAAGTTGGCGAATAATTTCAAGTCCCGGGAACGCTAAACTAACTCCCGATGACCTTGGTTTCCAATTTAATGAACACAGCAAAACATTCTGAACGCTCACCTTCGAGCTTCAAGGCCGAAATATAGCCCTACTTAAATTTAAGACTGAAAGAATAGCCGAGAGCCCGTTACGCGCATGGTGATTTTGATCAACTTCGGCGCGATTTCCTGGAACTTGGAGAATATTTTCCACTCCCGGGCACTCTAAACTAACTCCTGACGGCCTTGGTTTCCAGTGAAAGGGACAGAGCAAACCTTTTTGAACGCGCACTTTCGAGCTTCGTGGCCGAACTATAGCCCAACTTCACTTTAAGACTGAAAGACTAACCGAGAGCGCCTTACGCGCATCGTGACTTTGACCAACTTCGGCTCGATCTGGCGGAACTTGGGAAATATTTTCTTGTCCCAAGGGCTCTAAACTAACTCCTGATGGCCTTCCTTTGCAGTGAAATGGACACAGCAAAACTTTTCGAATCCGCACTTTCGAGCCTCTGGGCCCAAATATAGCGCAACTTCACTTTAAGACTGAAAGCGTAGCCGGGACCGCCTTGCGCGCATCGTGATTTTGACCAACTTGCGCTCGATTTCCCGGAACTGGGGGGATATTTTCTACTTCCGGGTACTCTAAACTAACGCCTGATGGCCTTGGTTTGCAGTGAAATGGACACAGCAAAACTTTTTGAACGCTCACTTTCGAGATTGTGGGCCGAAATACAGCCACACTTCACTTTAAGACTGAAACAGTAGCCGAGACCGCGTTACGTGCATCGTGATTTTGATCAACTTCTGCTCGATTTCCCGGAACTTGGGCAATATTTTCCAGTCCTGGGGACTCTAAACTAATTCCGGATGGCCATGGTTTGCAGTGAAATTTACACAGCACAAGTTTTTGAACGCACACTTTCGAGGTTCTGGACCGAAATAGAGCCCCACTTCACTTGAAGACTGAAAGAGTAGCCGAGACCGACTTACGCGCATCCTGATTTTGAGGACTCTAAACTAATTCCTGATGCCCTTGGTTTGCAGTAAAATGGACACAGCAAAACTTTTTGAACGCTCAATTTCCAGCTTCTGGGCCAAAATATAGCCCCACTTTACTTTAACACTAAAGGGGTAGCCGAGACCGCCTTACGCGCATCGTGATTTTGACAAACTTCGGGTTGATTTCCCGGAACTTGGGGGATATTTTCCAGTCCCGGGGACTCTAAACTAACTCCTGCTTCTCTTGGTTGGCCGAGCAATGGACACAGGAAAACTTTTTGAACGCTCACTTTCGAGCTGCTGGGTCGAAATATAGCGCAACTTCACTTTAAGCCTGAAAGAGTAGCCGAGACCGTCTTACGCGCATCGTGATTTTGACCTACTTTGGCTTGATTTTCCGGAATTTGGGGGATATTTTCCAGTCCCGGGGACTCTAAACTAACTCCTGATATCCTTGCTTTGCAGTGAAATGGACACAGCAAAACTTTTTTGAACGTTCACTTTGGACCTTCTGGGCCGAAATATAACCCCACTTCACTTTAAGACTTAGAGAGTTGCCGAGACGGCTTTACGCGCATCGTGATTTTGACCACCTTCGGCTTGATTTCCCGGGACTTGGGGGATATTTTCTAGTCCCAGGGACTATAAACTAAGTCCTGATGACCTTGTTTTGCAGTGAAATTGAAACAGCAAAAGTTTTTGAAAGCAGAGTTTCGAGCTTCTGGGCCGAAGTAAAGCCCCACTTCACTTGAGGAGTGAAAGATGAGCCGAGTCCGCCTTACGCGCATCGTGATTTTGACCAACTTCGGCTCGATTTGCCGGAAGTTAGGGAATATTTTCCAGTTCTGTGGACTCTAAACTTATTCCTCATGAACTTGGTTTGCAATGAAATGGGCACAGCAAAACTTTTTGAACGCTCATCTTCGAGCTTCTGCGCCAAAATATAGCCCCACTTCACTTGAAGACTGAAAGAATAGCCGAGACCGCTTTACAGACATCGTGATTTTGACCAAGTTCAGCTCGATATCCCGGAACTTGGGGGATATTTTCCAGTCCTGGGGTTCCTAAACTAACTCCTGATCACCTTGGTTTGAAGTGAACTTGACAAGGGAAAACTTTTTGAACGCTCACTTTCGAGCTTCTGGGGAGAAATATAGCCGCACTTCACTTTAAGACTGAAAGATTAGCCAAGACCGTCTTACGCCCATGGTGATTTTGACTAACTTAGGCTAAATTTCCCGGAATTTGGGGGATATTTTCCCCTCCCTGGGTCTCTATACTAACTCCTGATGGCCTTGGTTTGCAGTGAAATTGACACAGCAAAACTTTTTAAACACTCAGTTTGGAGCTTCTGGGGCGAAATATTGCCCCACTTCACTTTAAGACTGAAAGAGTAGCCGAGACCGCGTACGCGCGTCGTGATTTTGACCTAATTCGGCTAAATTTCCCGGAACTTGGGGGATATTTTCCATTCCCGGGCACTCTAAACTGACTCCCGACGTCCTTGGTGTGCAGTAAACTGGACACAGCAAGGCTTTTTGAACGCTCATTTTCGAGCTTCTGGGACGAGATATAGCCCCACTTTACTTTAAGACTAACAGAGTAGCCGAGCCCACCTTACGCGCATCGTGATTTTGACCAACTTCGGCTCGGTTTCCCGGAACTTGGGGAATATCTTTTAGTCCCGCGGACTCTAAAGTAACTCCTGATGGCCTTGGTTCGCATTGAAATGGACACAGCAAAACTTTTTGAACGTTCTCTTTGGAGCTTCTTGGCCCAAATATAGCCCCACTTCACTTAAACACTGAAAGAGTAAGCGAGAGCGCCTTACGCGCATCGTGATTTTGGCCAACTTCGGCTCGATTTCCCGCAACTTGGGCCATATATTTTTAGTCCCGGGGAGCTAAACTAACTCCTGATTGCCTTGGTTTGCATTGAAATGGACATAGGAAAACATTTTGAACGCTCCCCTTCGAGCTTCTGGGCCCAAATATAGCCCCACTTCACTTTAAGACTTTAAGAGTAGCCGAGACCGCCTTACGCGCATCGTGATTTTGATCAGCTTAGGCTCGATTTCCCCGAACTTGGGGGATATTTTCAAATCCGCCGGACACCAAACTAACACCTGATTGCCTTGCTTTGCAGTGAATTGGGCACAGCATAACTTTTTCAACGCTCACTTTCGACCTTCTTTGCCGAAATATAGCCACACTTCACTTTAAGACTGAAAGAGTAGCCGAGACGGCCGTACGAACATGGTGATTTTGACCAACTTCGGCTAAATTTCCCGGAATTTGGGGGATATTTTCCACTCCCTGGGTCTCTAAACTAATTCCTGATGGCTTTGGTTTGCAGTGAAATTGACACAGCAAAACCTTTTTAAACACTCACTTTAGAGTTTCTGAGCCGAAATATTGCCCCACTTCACTTTAAGACTGAAAGAGTAGCCGAGACCGCCTTACGGGCATGGTGATTTTAACCAACCTCGGCTCGATTGCCAGGAAGTTGGGGGATATTTTCTACTCCCGGAAACTCTAAATTAACTCCTGATGGCCCTCGTTTGCGGTGAAATAGACAGAGCAAAACTTTTTAAACGCTCACTTTCAAGCTCTTGGGCAGCAATGTAGCCCCACTTCACTTCAAGACTGAAAGAGTAGCCGAGACCGCCTTTCGCGCATCGTGATTTTGATCAACTTCGGCTCTACTTTCCGGAAATTGGGGGATATTTTCCAGTGCCGGAATCTGTAAACTAAACTCTGATGTCTTTATTTTTTGCTGAAATGGACACAGGTTAAAGAAGCGCAAGCTAGGTGTCGAGGTTCTAGGCCGAAATATAGCCCCACTTCATTTTAAGACTAAAAGAATAGCCGAGACCGCCTTACGCGAATAGTGATTTTTGAGCATCTTTGGCTGGATTTGCGGGGACTAGGGGGATATTTTTCAGTCCCGGGGACTCTAAACTAACTCCTGATTGCCGTATTATTAAGTGAAAAGGACAGAGGTAAACGAAGCGGACGCTAGGTGTGGAGCTTCTAGGCCGAAATATAGCCCCACTTTAATTTAAAACAGTAAGAATGCCATAAACTCTTACGCACATCGTGATTTTCAGCAACTTTGTTTGATTCGCCGGATTTTGGTTGATATTTTACAGTCCCGGGGACTCTAAACTAACTTCTGATGGCCTTAATTTTTACTAAAATGGACACAGATAAAAGGAGCGCTCGCTCGGTGTCGAGCTTCTAGGCCGAAATATAGCCCCACTTCACTTTAAGACGGAAAGAGTAGCAAAGAACGCCTTCCGCGCATCGTGATTTTCACCAACTTCGGCTCGATTTGCCGCAACTTCGAGGATATTTTCCAGTCCCGGGATTTCTAAACTAACTCCTCATTGTCGTGGTTTGCAGTGAAGTGGACTTAGCAGAACTTTTTAAACGCTCACTTGTGAGTTTCTGGAAGAAAATATAGCCCAACTTTACTTTACGACTGATAGAGTAGCCGAGACCGGCTTACGCGCATGGTGATTTTGACCAAATTTGGCTCGATTTCCCGGAACTTGGGGGATATATTCCAGTCCCGGGGACTCTAAACTAACTCCTGATGGCCTGGGTTTGCAGTGAAATGGACACAGGAAAACTTTTTGAACGCTTCCTTTCGAGCTTCTGGGCCGAAACATAGCCCCACTTCACTTTAAGACTTAAAGAGTAGCCGACACCGCCTTATGCGCATCGTGATTTTGACCATCTTCGGCTTGATTTCGCGGGACTTGGGGGATATTTTCTAGTCCCGGGGATTCTAAAGTAACTCCGGATGGCCTTGTTTTGCAGTGAAATTGAAACAGCCAAACTTTTTGAAAGCAAAGTTTCGAGCTTCTAGGCCGAGATATAGCCCCACTTCACTTGAAGAGTGAAAGATGAGCCGAGTCCGCCTTACGCGCATCGCGATTTTGACCAACTTCGGCTCGATTTGCCGGAAATTAGGGAATATTCCAGTTCTGTGGACTCTAAACTTTTTCCTGATGGCCTTGGTTTGCAGTGAAATGGACACAGCAAAACTTTTTGAACGCTTATCTTCGAGCTTCTGGCCTAAAATATAGCCCAACTTCACTTTAAGACTGAAAGAATAGCTGAGACCGCCTTGCGCGCATCGTGATTTTGAGCAACTTCGACTCCATTTCACGGAGTTTGGGGGATATTTTCCAGTCCCGGAGACTCTAAACTAACTCCTGATCGTCTTGGTTTGCATTGAAATGGACAGAGCGAAACTTTTTGAACGCTCACTTTCGAGCTTCTGGCCCGAAATATAGCCCACTTTACTTTAAGACTGAAAACGTAGCCGAAAGCGTCTTGCGCGAATCGTGATTTTGACCAACTTCCGGTCGATTTCCCGGAGCTTGGCGGATATATTCGAGTCCCGCGAGCTCTAAATTAACTCCTTGCGGCCTTGGTTTTCGGAGAAATGGACAGAGCAGAACTTTTTTAACACTCACCTTCTAGCTTGTGGGCTTAAATAGAAGCCCACTTCACTTTAAACCAGAAATAGTAGCCGAGACCGCCTTACGCGCATCGTGATTTTGACCAAGTTCAGCTCGATTTCCCGGGACTTGGGGGATATTTTCCGGTGCGGGGGACTCTAAACTAACTCCTGATGGCCTTGGTTTGCAGTGAAATGCACAGAGCATAACTTTTTTAACGATCACTTTGCAGCTTCTGGGCCGAAATAAAGCCCCACTTCACTTTAAGACTGAAAGAGTAGCGGAGACCCCCCTACAGGCATCGTGATTTTGACTAAGTTCAGCTCGATTTCCCGGAACTTGGCGGATATTTTCCAGTCCGGGGGACTTTAAACTAACTCCTGATGGCCTTTGTTTGCAGTTAAATGCACGAAGCGTAACTTTTTAAACGGTCACTTTCGAGCTTCTGGGCCGAAATATAGCCCCACTTCTTTTTAAGAGTAAGAGTAGCCGAGTCTGTCTTACGCAAATCGTGATTTTGACTAACTTCGGCTCGATTTCCCCGAACCTGGGGGATATATTCCAGTCCCGGGAACACTAAACTAACTCCTGATGGCCTTGGTTTCCAGTGAAATGGACACAGCAAATTTTTTTGAACCCTTACTTTGGAGCTTCTGGGCCGAAATAGAGCCCCACTTTATTTTAACCCTGAAAGAGTAGCCAAGACGGCCTTACGCGCTTATGTATTTTGCCAAACTTTGTCTCGATTTTTCGGCACTTACGGGATATTTTCCAGTCCCTGGGACTCTAAACTAACTCTTGATGGCTTTGCTTCGAAGTGAAATTGACACAGGAAAACTTTTAGAACGCTCACTTTCGAGCTTCTGGGGCGAAATATAGCCCCACTTCACTTTAAGACTGAAAGATTAGCCAAGACCGCCCTACGCCCTGGTGATTTTGACAAACTTCGGCTAAATTTCCCAGAACTTGGGGGATATTTTCCACCGCCTGGGTCTCTAAACTAATGACTGATGGCCTTGGTTTGCAGTGAAATGGACACAGCAAAACTTTTTAAACACTCACGTTGGAGCTTCTGGGCCGAAATATAGCTCTACTTTACTTTAAGATTGAAAGAATAGCCGAGACCGGCTTACGCGCATGGTAATTTTGACCAACTGCGGCTTGCTTTCCCGGAACTTGGGGGATATTTTACAGTCCCGGGAACTCTAAAGTAACTCCTGATGGCCTTGCTTTGGAGTGAAAGGGACACAGCAAAACTTTCTGAACGCTGACTTTCAAGCTTCTGGGCGGAAATATTGCCCCAGTTCACTTAAAGAATGAAAGAGTAGCTTAGAACGCCTTACGGTTATCGTGATTGTGACCAACTTTGGCTCGATTTCCTGGGAAATGGGGGATATATTCCGGTACCGGGGACTCTAAAGTAACTCCTTATTGCCTTGGTTTTCAGCTAAATTGAGAGAGCAAAACTTTTTGAAAGGTCACTTTCGAGCTTCTGGACCGAAGCATAGCCCTACTTCACTTTAAGACTGAAAGAGTAGCCGAGACCGCCTTACGCGCATCGTGGTTTTGACCAACTTTGTCTCGATTTCGCGGAACTTGGGGGATGTTTTCCACTTCCGGGGACTCTAAACTAACTCCTGATGCCTTTGGTTTGCAGTGAAATGGACACAGGATAACTTTTTGAACGCTAGCTTTCGAGCTTCTGGGCCGAAATATAGCCCCACTTCACTTTAAGACTGAAAGAGTGGCTGTGACCGCGTTACGCGCATGGTAAATTTGTCCAACTTCGGCTTGATATCTCGGGGTTTGGGGACTATTTTCCAGTCCCGGAAGCTCTAAACTAACTCCTGATTGCCTTGGTTTTCAGTGAAATGGACACAGGTAAAAGGAGCGCACGCTAGGTTTCCAGGTTGTAGGCCGAAATGTACCCCCCCTTTATTTTAAGACTGAAAGGGTAGACGAAACCGCCTTAAGCGCATCGACATTTTTAGCCACTATGGCTCGATCTGCCAAAACTTGGGGGATATTTTCCAGTCCGGTGACTCTAAGCTAACTCCTGATAACCTTAGTTTTCAGTACAATGGTCACAGGTAACAGGAGCGCACGCTCCCTGTCGAGCTTCTAGGTCGAAATAAAGCCCCACTTCATTTTAAGATTGAAAGAGTAAACGAAACTGCCGTACGCTTATCGTAATTTTAAGAAACTATGGCTCAATTTGCCGAAACTTGGAGGATAGTTTCCAGTCTCGAGGACTCTAAACTATCTCCTGATGGACTTAGTTCTTAGTGAAAAGGACACAGGCAGAAGGAGCGCACGCTCGGTGTCAAGCTTGTAGAACCCAAATATGGCCCCACTTCATTTTCAGAATGAAAGAGTAGCCGAGACCGCCTTACTCGCATCTTGATTTTGAGCATCTTTGGCTCGATTTGCCGGAATTCGGGGAATATTTTCCAGTCCCGAGGACTCTATGCTAACTCATGATGAACTTAGTTTTCAGTGATATATACACAGGCAAAAGGAGCGGACGCTCGGTGTCGAGCTTGTCGGCCGAAATATAGCCCCACTTCATTTTAAGACTGAAACAGTAGCCGAGACCGCCTTACGCGCATCGTGATTTTCAGCAACTTTGGCTCGATCTGCCAGAATTTGGGAAATATTTTCCAGTTCCAAGGACTCTAAACTAACACCTGATCGCCTAAGATGTCAGTGAAATGGACACAGCTAAAATTAGCGCACGCCCGGTCTCGAGCTTCTAGGTCGAAATATAGCCCCCCTTAATTTTAAGACTGAAAGAGTAGCCGAGACCGCCTTACGCGCATCGTGATTTTGGGCCACTTTTGCTCGATTTTCCGGAAGTTGGCGAATAATTTCAAGTCCCGGGAACGCTAAACTAACTCCCGATGACCTTGGTTTCCAATTTAATGAACACAGCAAAACATTCTGAACGCTCACCTTCGAGCTTCAAGGCCGAAATATAGCCCTACTTAAATTTAAGACTGAAAGAATAGCCGAGAGCCCGTTACGCGCATGGTGATTTTGATCAACTTCGGCGCGATTTCCTGGAACTTGGAGAATATTTTCGACTCCCGGGCACTCTAAACTAACTCCTGACGGCCTTGGTTTCCAGTGAAAGGGACAGAGCAAAACTTTTTGAACGCGCACTTTCGAGCTTCTTGGCCGAACTATAGCCCAACTTCACTTTAAGACTGAAAGACTAACCGAGAGCGCCTTACGCGCATCGTGACTTTGACCAACTTCAGCTCGATCTGGCGGAACTTGGGAAATATTTTCTAGTCCCAAGGGCTCTAAACTAACTCCTGATGGCCTTGCTTTGCAGTGAAATGGACACAGAAAAACTTTTCCAATGCGCACTTTCGAGCCTCTGGCCGAAATATAGCGCAACTTCACTTTAAGACTGAAAGCGTAGCCGGGACCGCCTTGCGCGCATCGTGATTTTGACCAACTTGTTCTCGATTTTCCGGAACTGGGGGGATATTTTCTACTTCCGCGTACCCTGAACTAACGCCTGATGGCCTTGATTTGCAGTGAAATGGACACAGCAAAACTTTTTGAACGCTCACTTTCGAGCTTGTGGGCCGAAAAACAGCCACACTTAACTTTAAGACTGAGACAGTAGCCGAGACCGCGTTACGCGCATCGTGATTTTGATCAACTTCTGCTCGATTTCCCGGAACTTGGGCAATATTTTCCAGTCCCGGGGACTCTAAACTAACTCCTGATTGCCATGGTTTGCAGTGAAATTTACACAGCACAAGTTTTTGAACGCACACTTCCGAGGTTCTGGACCGAAATAGAGCCCCACTTCACTTGAAGACTGAAAGAGTAGCCGAGACCGACTTACGCGCATCCTGATTTTGAGCAACTTCGGCTCGATTTGCCGGAACTTAGGGGATATATTCCAGTTCTGAGGACTCTAAACTAATTCCTGATGGCCTTGGTTTGCAGTAAAATGGAGACAGCAAAACTATTTGAACGCTCACTTTCGAGCTTCTGGGCCAAAATATAGCCCCAGTTTACTTTAACACTAAAAGGGTAGCCGAGGCCGCCTTACGCTCATCGTGATTTTGACAAACTTCGGGTCGATTTCCCGGAACTTAGGGCATATTTTCCAGTCCCGGGGACTCTAAACTAACTGCTGCTGTCTTGGTTTGGAGTGAAATGGAAACAGCAAAACTTTTTGAACGCTGACTTTCCAGCTTCTGGGCCCAAAAGTTTAGCCGCACTTCATTTTAAGATTGAAAGAGTAGCCGAGGCCGCCTTACGCGCATCGTAATTTTGACTAACTTAAGCTCGATTTTCGGAGACTTGGGGGATATTTTCCAGTCGCGGAGACTCTAAACTAACTCGTGATGGCCTTGCTTTGCAGTGAAATGGACACAGGAAAACTTTTTGAACGCTCTTGTGCGAGCTTCTGGGCCAAAATATAGCGACACTTCACTTTCAGAGTGAAAGAGTAGCCGAGACCGCCTTATGCGAATCGTGATTTTGACAAAGTACGCCTCGATTTCCCGGAGCTTGGGGGATATTTTCCAGAGCGGGGAACTTTAAACTAACTCCTGATTGCCTTGGTTTGCAGTAAAATGGAAACGGCAAAACTTTTTCAACGCTCACTTTAAAGCTTCTGGGCCAACACATAGCCCCACTTCACTTTAAGACTTAAAGAGTAGCCGAGACCGTCTTAAGCGCATCGTGATTTTGACCAAGTTCGGCTCCATTTCCCGGAACTGGGGGGATATTTTCCAGTCCCGGGGACTCTAAACTAACTCCTGATTGCCTTGGTTGGCCGAGCAATGGACACAGGAAAACTTTTTGAAAGCTCACTTTCGAGCTGCTGGGTCGAAATATAGCCCCACTTCACTTTAAAACTGAAAGAGTAGCCGAGACCGCCTTGCGTGCAACGTGGTTTTGACCAACTTCCGCTTGATTTCCCGGAACTTGCGGGATATTTTACAGTCCCGGGGACTCTAACGTATTTCCTCTTGGCCTTGGTTTGCAGTGAAATGGACACAGGAAAACTTTTTGAACGCTCACTTTCGAGCCTCTGGGCCGAAATATAGCCCATTTCATTTTAAGGCTGAAAGAGTAGACGAGACCGCCTTACGCGCATCGTGATTTTTAGCCTCTATGGCTCGATTTCCCGGAACTTGGGGAGTAGTTTCCAGCTTTGGGAGCTCTAAACTAACTCCTGATTGCCTTAGTTTTCAGTGAAATGGACACAGGTAAAAGGAGCGAACGCTCGGTGTCAAGTTTCTAGCCCGAAATGTAGCCTTCCCTCATTTTAAGACTGAAAGAGTAACCTAGACCACCTTACGCGCATCGTGATTTTGAGCAACTTTGGCTCGATTTGCCGGAAGTTGCGGGATATTTTCCACTTCAAGGAACTCTAAAGTAACTCCTGATGGCCGTAGTTTCCATTGAAACGGACAGAGGTAAAAGGAGCGCACGCTCGGTGTCGAGCTTATAGGCCGAAATATAGGCCAGCTTTATTTTAAGACTGAAAGAGTAGCCGAGACATTCTCACGCGCATCGTGATTTTGAGCATCCCTGATACGATTTGCCGAAACTAGGGGGATATTTTCCAGTCCTGGGGACTCCAAAATAACTCCTGATGGCCTTAGTTTTCCGTGAAATGGACACAGGTAAATAGAGCGCACGCTCGGTGTCGAGCTTCTAGGCCGAAATATAGCCCCACTACATTTTAAGCCTGAAAGAGTAGACGAAACCGCCTCACGCGCATAATTATTTTCACCAACTTTGGCTATAGTTGCCCAAATTTGGGGGATATTTTCCAGTACCGGAAACTCTAAACTGACTCCTGATGGACTTGGTTTTCAGTAAAATAGACACAGGTAAAAGGGGCACACGCTCGGTGTGGAGCTTCTAGGTCCAAATATAGCCCCACTTCATTTTAAGACTGAGGGAGTAGCCGGGAGCGCCTTACGCACATCGTGATTTTATGGAACTTTGGCTCGATTTGCCTTAATTTAGGGAATATTTTTCAGTCCCGGGGACTCTAAACTAACTCCTGATTGCCTTAGTTTTCAGTGAAATCGACACGGATTAAATTAGCGCACGCTCTGTGCCGAGCTTCTAGGTCGAAATATAGCCCCACTTCATTTTAAGACTGAAAAAATAGACGAAACGCCCTTTCGCGCATCGTGATTTTGACCAACTTCCGCCCGATTGGCCGGAACTTAGGGAATATTTTCCAGTTCTGTGGACTCTAAACTAATTCCTGATGGCCTTGGTTTGCAATGAAATGGACACAGCAAAACTTTTTGAACGCTCATCTTCGAGCTTCTGCGCCAAAATATAGCCCCACTTCACTTGAAGACTGAAGGAATAGCCGAGACCGCCTTAAAGACATTCGACCCCCGACTTCCTTGGTCTGAGGTAAACTGGACACAGCAAGGGCTTTCGAACGCTCATTTTCGAGCTTCTGGGACGAGATATAGCCCCACTTTACTTTAAGACTAAAAGAGTAGCCGAACCCGGCTTACGCGCATCGTGATTTTGACCAACTTCGGCTCGGTTTCTCGGAACTTGGGGAATGTTTTTTAGTCCCGCGGACTCTAAAGTAACTCCTGATGGCCTTGGTTCGCATTGAAATGGACACAGCAACGCTTTTTGAACGTTCAGTTTCGAGCTTCTTGGCCCCAATGTAGCCACACTTCACTTAAAGACTGAAAGAGTAAGCGAGAGCGCCTTACGCGCATCGTGATTTTGACCAACTTCGGCTCGGTTTCCCGGAACTTGGGGAATATTTTTTAGTCCCGCGGACTCTAAAGTAACTCCTGATGGCCTTGGTTCGCATTGAAATGGACACAGCAAAACTTTTTGAACCGTCACTTTCGAGCTTCTTGGCCCCAATGTAGCCCCACTTCACTTAAACACTGAAAGAGTAAGCGAGAGCGCCTTACGCGCATCGTGATTTTGACCAACTTCGGCTCGATTTCCCGCAACTTGGGGGATATTTTCTTAGTCCCGGGGACTCTAAACTAACTCCTGATGGCCTTGGCTTGCATTGAAATGGACATAGGAAAACATATTGAACGCTCACCTTCGAGCTTCTGGGCCCAAATATAGCCCCACTTCACTTTCATACTTTAAGAGTAGCCGAGACCGCCTTACGCGCATCGTGATTTTGACCAGCTTAGGCTCGATTTCCCGCAACTTGGGGGATATTTTCAAATCCGGCGGACTCTAAACTAACACCTGATTACCTTGCTTTGCAGTGAATTGGACACAGCATAACTTTTTCAACGCTCACTTTCGACCTTCTTTGCCGAAATATAGCCACACTTCACTTTAAGACTGGAAGAGTAGCCGAGACCGCCTTACGCGCATCATGATTTTGACCAACTTCGGATCGATTTCTAGGAACTTGGGGGTATTTTCCAGTCCCGAGGACTCTAAACTAACCCCTGATAATAATAATAATAATAATAATAATAATAAAATATTTATATAGCGCCAATATCCTAAAAGTTCAAAAGCGCTTTACAGTTAGAAATGTTAAAAACACTTAAGACAAATAAAGTAAAAATAAAAAATTGTCGCTAAAAAGTTATAAAAATGCTTTCTTAAAAAGGAACGTTTTTAGTTTATGTTTAAAAAGGGACACTGAGGAGCTGTTCTTGATGTCAGACGGAAGAGTGTTCCAAAGTGTAGGAGCTGCTACAGAGAAAGATCTTGCGCCATATGTTTTCAAATTGAAGTGCGGAATGGGAAGAAGTTCTTTAGAAGATGAACGTAGCTGACGAGACGGAGTGTAAGGAGTGAGAAGATCACGAACGTATGAAGGTGCCAGATCGTTTAGGGCCTTGTACGTGATGAGTAGAATTTTAAAGATGATACGATAGTTAACAGGAAGCCAGTGGAGATTAAACAAAATAGGTGTGATGTGTTCGTGTTTTCTAGAGAGGGTGATGAGACGAGCAGCGGCATTCTGGACGTGCTGTAACTTTTTTAAAAATGAATCGCCTTGATCGCCTTGGTTTGTATTGAAATGGACAGAGGAAAACATTTCGAACGCGCACCTTCGAGCTTCTGGGCCGAAATATAGCCCCACTCTACTTTAAGATTGAAAGAGTAGCCCAGTCCGTCTTACGCGCATCGTGAGTTTGACAAATTTTGCCTCGATTTCCCGGAACTTAGGGGATATATTCAAGTCTCGGGGACTCTAAACTATCTCCTGATTGCCTTGGTTTGCAGTGAAATGGACACAGCAATTTTTTTTGAACGCTCACTTTGGACCTTCTGGGCCGAAGTAGAGCCTCACTTCACTTTAAGACTGAACGAATAGCCGAGACGGCCTTACGCGTATCTTCATTTTGACAACCTTTGTCCCCATTTTTCCGCACTTACAGGATATTTTCCAGTCCCTGGGACTCTAACCTAACTTCTGCTCGCCTTTGTTTGCAGTGAAATTGACACAGGAAGACCTTTTGAACGGTCACTTTCGAGCTTGTGGGCAGAAATATAGCCCCACTTCACTTTAAGACTGAAAGATTAGCCGAGACCGCCTTACGCACATGGTGATGTTGACCAACTTCGGCTAAATTTCCCGGAATTTGGGGGATATTTTCCACTTCCTGGGTCTCTAAACCAATTCCTGATGGCTTTGGTTTGCAGTGAAATTGACACAGCAAAACCTTTTTAAACACTCACTTTAGAGCTTCTGAGCCGAAATATTGCCCCACTTCACTTTAAGACTGAAAGAGTAGCCGAGACCGCCTTACGGGCATGGTGATTTTAACCAACCTCGGCTCGATTGCCAGGATGTTGGGGGATATTTTCTACTCCCGGAAACTCTAAATTAACTCCTGATGGCCTTCGTTTGCAGTGAAATAGACAGAGCAAAACTTTTTAAACCCTCACTTTCAAGCTCTTGGGCAGCAATGTAGCCCCTCCTCACTTCAAGACTGAAAGAGTAGCCGAGACCGCCTTACGCGTATCGTGATTTTGATCAACTTCGGCTCGGTTTTCCGGAAATTGGGGGATATTTTCCAGTGCCGGAATCTCTAAACTAAACCCTGATGTCTTTATTTTTTGCTGAAATGGACACAGGTTAAAGAAGCGCAAGCTAGGTGTCGAGCTTCTAGGCCGAATATAGCCCCACTTCATTTTAAGACTAAAGGAGTAGCCGAGACCGCCTTACGCGAATAGTGATTTTTGAGCATCTTTGGCTGGATTTGCGGGGACTAGGGGGATATTTTTCAGTCCCGGGGACTCTAAACTAACTCCTGATTGCCGTATTATTAAGTGAAAAGGACAGAGGTAAACGAAGCGGACGCTAGGTGTGGAGCTTCTAGGCCGAAATATAGCCCCACTTTAATTTAAAACGTAAGAGTACCATAAACTCTTACGCACATCGTGATTTTCAGCAACTTTGCTTGATTTGCCGGATTTTGGTTGATATTTTACAGTCCCGGGGACTCTAAACTAACTTCTGATGGCCTTAATTTTTACTAAAATGGACACAGATAAAAGGAGCGCTCGCTCGGTGTCGAGCTTCTAGGCCGAAATATAGCCCCACTTCACTGTAAGAAGGAAAGAGTAGCAAAGAACGCCTTCCGCGCATCGTGATTTTCACCAACTTCGGCTCGATTTGCCGCAACTTCGAGGATATTTTCCAGTCCCGGGATTTCTAAACTAACTCCTCATTGTCGTGGTTTGCAGTGAAGTGGACTTAGCAGAACTTTTTAAATGCTCACTTGTGAGTTTCTGGAACAAAATATAGCCCAACTTTACTTTAAGACTGATAGAGTAGCCGAGACCGGTTTACGTGGATGGTGATTTTGACCAAATTTGGCTCGATTTCCCGGAACTTGGGGTGATATATTCCAGTCCCGGGGACTCTAAACTAACTCCTGATGGCCTGAGTTTGCAGTGAAATGGACACAGGGAAACTTTTTGAACGCTTCCTTTCGAGCTTCTGGGCCGAAACATAGCCCCACTTCAGTTTAAGACTTAAAGAGTAGCCGACACCGCCTTACGCGCATCGTGATTTTGACCATCTTCGGCTTGATTTCGCGGGACTTGGAGGATATTTTCTAGTCCCAGGGACTCTAAACTTATTCCTGATGGCCTTGGTTCGCAGTGAAATGGACACAGCAAAACTTTTTCAACGCTTATCTTCGAGCTTCTGGCCTAAAATATAGCCCAACTTCACTTTAAGACTCTAAGAATAGCTAAGACCGCCTTCGGCGCATCGTGATTTTCACCAACTTCGGCTCGATTTCCCGGAATTCGGGGGATATTTTCCAGTCCCAGAGACTCTAAACTAAGTCCTGATCGTCTTGGTTTGCATTGAAATAGACACAGCGAAACTTTTTGAACGGTCCCTTTCCAGCTTCTGGCCCGAAATATAGACTGAAAGAGTAGCCGAAACCGTCTTGCGCGAATCGTGATTTTGACCAACTTCCGGTCGATTGGCCGGAGCTTGGCGGATATATTCGAGTCCCGACAGCTCTAAATTAACTCCTTATGGCCTTGGTTTTCGGAGAAATGGACAGAGCAGAACTTTTTTAACACTTACCTTCTAGCTTGTGGGCTTAAATAGAAGCCCACTTCACTTTAACCCTGAAATAGTAGCCGAGACCGCCTTACGCGCATCGTGATTTTGACCAAGTTCAGCTCGATTTCCCGGAACTTGGGGGATATTTTCCGGTCCGGGGGACTCTAAACTAACTCCTGATGGCCTTGGTTTGCAGTGAAATGCACAGAGCATAACTTTTTTAACGATCACTTTGCAGCTTCTGGGCCGAAATATAGCCCCACTTCACTTTAAGACTGAGAGAGTAGCGGAGACCGCCTTACAGGCATCGTGATTTTGACCAACTTCAGCTCGATTTCCCGGAACTTGGCGGATATTTTCCAGTCCGGGGCACTTTAAACTAACTCCTGATGGCCTTTGTTTGCAGTTAAATGCACAAAGCGTAACTTTTTAAACGGTCACTTTCGAGCTTCTGGGCCGAAATATAGCCCCACTTCACTTTAAGACTGAAACAATAGCCGAGATCGCGTTTCGCGCATCGTGATTTTGACCAACTTCGGATCGATATCCCGGAACTTGGGGGATATTGTCCAGTCCCGGGGACTCTAAACTAACTCCTGATCGCCTCTGCTTTGCATTGAAACTGACAGAGAAAAACGTTGTGAAGACTCACCTTCGAGCTTCTGGGCCGAAATATAGCCCCACTTCTTTTTAAGAGTAAGAGTAGCCGAGTCTGTCTTACGCAAATCGTGATTTTGACTAACTTCGGCTCGATTTCCCGGAACCTGGGGGATATATTCCAGTCCCGGGAACACTAAACTAACTCCTGATGGCCTTGGTTTCCAGTGAAATGGACACAACAAATTTTTTTGAACCCTTACTTTGGAGCTTCTGGGCCGAAATAGAGCCCCACTTTATTTGAACACTAAAAGAGTAGCCGAGACGGCCTTACGCGCTTATTTATTTTGCCAAACTTTGTCTCGATTTTTCGGCACTAACGGGATATTTTCCAGTCCCTGGGACTCTAAACTAACTCTTGATGGCTTTGCTTCGAAGTGAAATTGACACAGGAAAACTTTTTGAACGCTCACTTTCGAGCTTCTGGGTTGAAATATAGCCCCACTTCACTTTAAGACTGAAAGATTAGCCAAGACCGCCTTACGCCCTGGTGATTTTGACAAACTTCGGCTAAATTTCCCAGAACTTGGGGGATATTTTCCACTCCCTGGGTCTCTAAACTAACTCCTGATGGCCTTCGTTTGCAGTGAAATTGAGACAGCAAAACTTTTTAAACACTCACTTTCGAGCTTCTGGGTCGAAATACTGCACCACTTCACTTTAAGACTGAAAGAGTAGCCGAGACCGCCGTACGCGCGTCGTGATTTTGACCAACTTTGGCTAAATTTCCCGGAACTTGGGGGATATTTTCCATTGTCGGAGACTCTAAACTGGCCCCCGACGTCCTTGGTCTGCAGTAAAATGGACACAGCAAAACTTTTTGAACGCTCACTTTCGAGCTTCTGGGCCGAAATATAGCTCCACTTTACTTTAAGATTGAAAGAGTAGCCGAGACCGGCTTACGCGCATCGTAATTTTGACCAACTTCGGCTCGATTTCCCGGAACCTTGGGGGATATTTTACAGTCCCGCGGACTCTAAAGTAACTCCTGATGGCCTTGCTTTGGAGTGAAATGGAAACAGCAAAACTTTCTGAACGCTCACTTTCAAGCTTCTGGGCGGAAATATTGCCCCAGTTCACTTTAAGAATGAAAGAGTAGCCGAGACCGCCTTACCCTTATCGTGATTGTGACCAACTTTGGCTCGATTTCCCGGGAAATGGGGGATATTTTCCGGTACCGGGGACTCTAAAGTAACTCCTGATTGCCTGGGTTTGCAGTGAAATGGACACAGCACAACTTTTTGAACACTCACTTTTGAGCTTCTGGGCCGAAGCATAGCCCGACTTCACTTTAAGACTGAAAGACTAGTCGAGACCGCCTTACGCGCATCGTGATTTTGAAAATTTTTGGCTAGATTTCCCGGGAAATGGGGGATATTTTCCGGTACCGGGGACTCTAAAGTAACTCCTGATTGCCTTGGTTTGCATTGAAATGGAGACAGCAAAACTTTTTGAACGCTCCCCTTCGAGTTTCTGAGCCGAAATATAGCCCCACTTCACTTTAAGACTGAAAGAGTAGCCGAGACCGGCTTACGCGCATCGTGGTTTTGACCAACTTCGGCTAGATTTCCCGAAACTTCGGGGATATATTCCGGTCCCAAGGACTCTAAAGTAATTCCTGATGGCCTTGGTTTGCAGTGAAATGGACACAGCCAATTTTTTTGAACGCATACTTTCGAAATTCTGGGGAGAAATATAGCCCCACTTCACTTTAAAACTGCAAGAGTAGCCGAGACCGCCTTAGGCGCATCGTGATTTTGACCAACTTCGGCTGGAGTTTCCGGAACTTAAGGGATATTTTTCAGTCCCGGGAACTCTAAACTAACTCACGATGACCCTGGTTTTAAGTTAAATTGAGAGAGCAAAACTTTTTGAACGCTCACTTTCGAGCTTCTGGACCGAAATATAGCCCTACTTCAGTTTAAGACTGAAAGAGTAGCCGAGACCGCCTTACGCGCATCGTGATTTTGACCAACTTCGTCTCGATTTCGCGGAACTTGGGGGATATTTTCCAGTTCCGGGGACTCTAAACTAACTCCTGATGGCTTTGGTTTACAGTGAAATGGACACAGGATAACCTTATGAACGCTCACTTTGGAGCTTCTGGGCCGAACCATAGCCCTACTTCACTTTAAGACTGAAAGAGTAGCCGAGACCGCCTTACGCGCATCGTGATTTTGACTAACTTCGTCTCGATTTCGCGGAACTTGGGGGATATTTTCCAGTTCCGGGGACTCTAAACTAACTCCTGATGGCCTTGGTTTGAAGTGAAATGGACACAGGATAACTTTTTAAACGCTCACTTTCGAGCTTCTGGGCCGAACCATAGCCATACTTCACTTTAAGACTGAAAGAGTAGCTAAGATTGCCTTACGCGCATCTTGATTTTGGATCAGTTCGGCTCGATTTCCCGGAACTTGGGAAATAATTCCCAGTCCCGGACACTCTAAACTAACTCCTGATGGCCTTGGTTTTCAGTGAAATGGACACAGCCAAACTTTTTGAACGTTCACTTTCGAGCTTCTGGGCCGACATATAGCCCCACTTCACTTTAAGACTGAAAGAGTACCCGAGACCGCCTTACGCGCATGGTAAATTTGTCCAACTTCGGCTTGATTTCTCGGGGTTTTGGGGATATTTTCCAGTCCCGAAAGCTCTAAACTAACTCCTGATTGCATTGGTTTTCAGTGAAATGGACACAGGTAAAAGGAGCGCACGCTAGGTTTCCAGGTTGTAGGCCGAAATGTAGCCCCACTTTATTTTAAGACTGAAAGGGTAGACGAAACCGCCTTAAGCGCATCGACATTTTTAGCCACTATGGCTCGATCTGCCAAAACTTGGGGGATATTTTCCACTCCCTGGGTCTCTATACTAACTCCTGATGGCCTTGGTTTGCAGTGAAATTGACACAGCAAAACTTTTTAAACACTCAGTTTCGAGCTTCTGGGGGCGAAATATTGCCCCACTTCACTTTAAGACTGAAAGAGTAGCCGAGACCGCCTACGCGCGTCGTGATTTTGACCAACTTCGGCTAAATTTCCCGGAACTTGGGGGATATTTTCTATTCCCGGGGACTCTAAAATGCCCCCGTCGTTCTTGGTCTGAGGTAAACTGGACACAGCAAGGCCTTTCGAACGCTCATTTTCGAGCTTCTGGGACGAGATATAGCCCCGCTTTACTTTAAGACTAAAAGAGTAGCCGAACCCGGCTTACGTGCATCGTGATTTTGACCAACTTCGGCTCGGTTTCCCGGAACTTGGGGAATATTTTTTAGTCCCGCAGACTCTAAAGTAACTCCTGATGGCCTTGGTTCGCATTGAAATGGACACAGCAACGCTTTTTGAACGTTCAGTTTCGAGCTTCTTGGCCCAAATGTAGCCCCACTTCACTTAAAGACTGAAAGAGTAAGCGAGAGCGCCTTACGCGCATCGTGATTTTGACCAACTTCGGCTCGGTTTCCCGGAACTTGGGGAATATTTTTTAGTCCCGCGGACTCTAAAGTAACTCCTGATGGCCTTGGTTCGCATTGAAATGGACACAGCAACGCTTTTTGAACGTTCACTTTCGAGCTTCTTGGCCCCAATGTAGCCCCACTTCACTTAAAGACTGAAAGAGTAAGCGAGAGGGCCTTACGCGCATCGTGATTTTGACCAGCTTAGGCTCGATTTCCCGCAACTTGGGGGATATTTTCTTAGTCCCGGGGACTCTAAACTAACTCCTGATTACCTTACTTTGCAGTGAATTGGACACAGCATAACTTTTTCAACGCTCACTTTCGACCTTCTTTGCCGAAATATAGCCACACTTCACTTTAAGACTGGAAGAGTAGCCGAGACCGCCTTACGCGCATCATGATTTTGACCAACTTCGGATCGATTTCTAGGAACTTGGGGGTATTTTCCAGTCCCGAGGACTCTAAACTAACCCCTGATAATAATAATAATAATAATAATAATAATAAAATATTTATATAGCGCCAATATCCTAAAAGTTCAAAAGCGCTTTACAGTTAGAAATGTTAAAAACACTTAAGACAAATAAAGTAAAAATAAAAAATTGTCGCTAAAAAGTTATAAAAATGCTTTCTTAAAAAGGAACGTTTTTAGTTTATGTTTAAAAAGGGACACTGAGGAGCTGTTCTTGATGTCAGACGGAAGAGTGTTCCAAAGTGTAGGAGCTGCTACAGAGAAAGATCTTGCGCCATATGTTTTCAAATTGAAGTGCGGAATGGGAAGAAGTTCTTTAGAAGATGAACGTAGCTGACGAGACGGAGTGTAAGGAGTGAGAAGATCACGAACGTATGAAGGTGCCAGATCGTTTAGGGCCTTGTACGTGATGAGTAGAATTTTAAAGATGATACGATAGTTAACAGGAAGCCAGTGGAGATTAAACAAAATAGGTGTGATGTGTTCGTGTTTTCTAGAGAGGGTGATGAGACGAGCAGCGGCATTCTGGACGTGCTGTAACTTTTTTAAAAGACAGTTTGGTAAGCCATAGCGTAGAGAATTACAGTTATCCAATTTTGAAGAAACAAACGCATGAACAAGTATTTCAGTGGTGGTCGATGACAGGTACTTCCTCATATTGCTGATATTATATCAGCAACTTCGGCGCAACTTGTTACTCAACTTTGGCGCGATTTCCTGGAACTTGGAGAATATTTTCCACTCCCGGGCACTCTAAACTAACTCCTGACGGCCTTGGTTTCCAGTGAAAGGGACAGAGCAAAATTTTTTGAACGCGCACTTTCGAGCTTCTTGGCCGAACTATAGCCCAACTTCACTTTAAGACTGAAAGACTAACCGAGAGCGCCTTACGCGCATCGTGACTTTGACCAACTTCGGCTCGATCTGGCGGAACTTGGGAAATTTTCTAGTCCCAAGGGCTCTAAACTAACTCCTGATGGCCTTGCTTTGCAGTGAAATGGACACAGCAAAACTTTTCGAATGCGCACTTTCGAGCCTCTGGGCCGAAATATAGCGCAACATCACTTTAAGACTGAAAGAGTAGCCGGGACCACCTTGCGCGCATCGTGATTTTGACCAACTTGGGCTCGATTTCCCGGAACTGGGGGGATATTTTCTACTGTCACGTACTCTAAACTAACGCCTGATGGCCTTGGTTTGCAGTGAAATGGACACAGCAAAACTTTTTGAACGCTCACTTTCGAGCTTGTGGGCCGAAATACAGCCTCACTTCACCTTAAGACTGAAAGGGTAGCCGAGACCGCGTTACGCGCATCGTGATTTTGATCAACTTCTGCTCGATTTGCCGGAACTTGGGCAATATTTTCCAGTCCCGGGGACTCTAAACTAACTCCTGATTGCCATGCTTTGCAGTGAAATTTACACAGCACAAGTTTTTGAACGCACACTTTCGAGCTTCCTGACCGAAATAGAGCCCCACTTCACTTGAAGACTGAAAGAGTAGCCGAGACCGACTTACGCGCATCCTGATTTTGAGCAACTTCGGCTCGATTTGCCGGAACTTAAGGGATATATTCCAGTTCTGAGGACTCTAAACTAATTCCTGATGGCCTTGGTTTGCAGTAAAATGGAGACAGCAAAACTTTTTGAACGCTCAATTTCGAGCTTCTGGGCCAAAATATAGCCCCAGTTTTCTTTAACACTAAAAGGATAGCCGAGACCGCCTTACGCGCATCGTGATTTTGAGAAACTTTGGGTTGATTTCCCGGAACTTGGGGGATATTTTGCAGTCCCGGGGACTCTAAACTAACTCCTGCTCGTCTTGGTTTGGAGTGAAATGGAAACAGCAAAACTTTTTGAACGCTGACTTTCCAGCTTCTGGGCCCAAAAGTTTAGCCCCACTTCATTTTAAGATTGAAAGAGTAGCCGAGGCCGCCTTACGCGCATCGTAATTTTGACTAACTTAAGCTCGATTTTCGGAAACTTGGGGGATATTTTCCAGTCCCGGGGACTCTAAACTAACTCCCGATCGCCTTGGTTTGCATTGAAATGGACAGAGCAAAACATTTTAAACGCTCACCTTCAAGCTTCTGAGCCGAATATAGCCCCACTTTACTTTAAGCCTGAAAGAGTAGCCGAGACCGTCTTACGCGCATCGTGATTTTGACCAACTTTGGCTTGATTTTCCGGAACTTGGGGGATATTTTCCAGTCCCGGGGACTGTAAACTAACTCCTGATGGCCTTGCTTTGCAGTGAAATAGTCACAGCAAAACTTTTTGAACGCTCACTTTGGACCTTCTGGGCCGAAATATAACCCCACTTCACTTTAAGATTTAAAGAGTTGCCGAGACGACTTTACGCGCATCGTGATTTTGACCATCTTCGGCTTGATTTCCCGGGACTTGGGGGATATTTTCTAGTCCCGGGGACTATAAACTAAGTCCTGATGACATTGTTTTGCAGTGAAATTGAAACAGCAAAAGTTTTTGAAAGCAGAGTTTCGAGCTTCTGGGCCGAAATATAGCCCCACTTTACTTGAGGAGTGAAAGATGAGCCGAGTCCGCCTTACGCGCATCGTGATTTTGACCAACTTCGGCTCGATTGGCCCGAACTTAGGGAATATTTTCCAGTTCTGTGGACTCTAAACTAATTCCTGATGGCCTTGGTTTGCAATGAAATGGACACAGCAAAACTTTTTGAACGCTCATCTTCGAGCTTCTGCGCCAAAATATAGCCCCACTTCACTTGAAGACTGAAAGAATAGCCGAGACCGCCTTACAGACATCATGATTTTGACCAAGTTCAGCTAGATTTCCCGGAACTTGGGGGATATTTTCCAGTCCGCGGGACTTTAAAATAACTCCTGATGGCCTTTTTTTGCAGTTAAAAACACGAAGCGTAACTGTTTAAACGGTCACTTTCGAGCTTCTGCGCTGAAATATAGCCCTACTTCACTTTAAGACTGACACAATAGCCGACCCGCGTTTCGCGAATCGTGATTTTGACCAACTTCGGATCGATATCCCGGAACTTGGGGGATATTTTCCAGTCCTGGGGACCCTAAACTAACTCCTGATCACCTTGGTTTGAAGTGAACTTGACAAGGGAAAACTTTTTGAACGCTCACTTTCGAGCTTCTGGGGCGAAATATAGCCCCACTTCACTTTAAGACTTAAAGATTAGCCAAGACCGTCTTACGCCCATGGTGATTTTGACAAACTTAGGCTAAATTTCCCGGAATTTGGGGGATATTTTCCACTCCCTGGGTCGCTATACTAACTGCTGATGGCCTTGGTTTGCAGTGAAATTAACACAGCAAAACTTTTTAAACACTCAGTTTCGAGCTTCTGGGGGCGAAATATTGCCCCACTTCACTTTAAGACTGAAGGAGTGGCCGAGACAGCGTACGCGCATCGTGATTTTGACCAACTTCGGCTCGGTTTCCCGGAACTTGGGGCATATTTTTTAGTCCCGCGGACTCTAAAGTAACTCCTGATGGCCTTGGTTCGCATTGAAATGGACACAGCAAAACTTTTTGAACCGTCACTTTCGAGCTTCTTGGCCCAAATGTAGCCCCACTTCACTTACAGACTGAAAGTGTAAGCGAGAGCGCCTTACGCGCATCGTGATTTTGACCAAATTGGGCTCGATTTCCCGCAACTTGGGGGATATTTTTTTAGTCCCGGGGACTCTAAACTAACTCCTGATGGCCTTGGTTTGCATTGAAATGGACATAGGAAAACATTTTTAACGCTCACCTTCGAGCTTCTTGGCCCAAATATAGCCCCACTTCACTTTAAGACTTTAAGAGTAGCCGAGACCGCCTTACTCGCATCTTGATTTTGAGCATCTTTGGCTCGATTTGCCGGAATTCGGGGAATATTTTCCAGTCCCGAGGACTCTATGCTAACTCATGATGAACTTAGTTTTCAGTGATATGTACACAGGCAAAAGGAGCGGACGCTCGGTGTCGAGCTTGTCGGCCGAAATATAGCCCCACTTCATTTTAAGACTGAAAGAGTAGCCGAGACCGCCTTACGCGCATCGTGATTTTCAGCAACTTTGGCTCGATCTGCCAGAATTTGGCGAATATTTTCCAGTTCCAAGGACTCTAAACTAACACCTGATCGCCTAAGATGTCAGTGAAATGGACACAGCTAAAATTAGCGCACGCCCGGTCTCGAGCTTCTAGGTCGAAATATAGCCCCCCTTAATTTTAAGACTGAAAGAGTAGCCGAGACCGCCTTACGCGCATCGTGATTTTGGGCCACTTTTGCTCGATTTTCCGGAAGTTGGCGAATAATTTCAAGTCCCGGGGACGCTAAACTAACTCCCGATGACCTTGGTTTCCAATTTAATGAACACGGCAAAACATTCTGAACGCTCACCTTCGAGCTTCAGGGCCGAAATATAGCCCTACTTAAATTTAAGACTGAAAGAATAGCCGAGAGCCCGTTACGCGCATGGTGATTTTGATCAACTTCGGCGCGATTTCCTGGAACTTGGAGAATATTTTCGACTCCCGGGCACTCTAAACTAACTCCTGACGGCCTTGGTTTCCAGTGAAAGGGACAGAGCAAAACTTTTTGAACGCGCACTTTCGAGCTTCTTGGCCGAACTATAGCCCAACTTCACTTTAAGACTGAAAGACTAACCGAGAGCGCCTTACGCGCATCGTGACTTTGACCAACTTCAGCTCGATCTGGCGGAACTTGGGAAATATTTTCTAGTCCCAAGGGCTCTAAACTAACTCCTGATGGCCTTGCTTTGCAGTGAAATGGACACAGAAAAACTTTTCCAATGCGCACTTTCGAGCCTCTGGCCGAAATATAGCGCAACTTCACTTTAAGACTGAAAGCGTAGCCGGGACCGCCTTGCGCGCATCGTGATTTTGACCAACTTGTTCTCGATTTTCCGGAACTGGGGGGATATTTTCTACTTCCGCGTACCCTGAACTAACGCCTGATGGCCTTGATTTGCAGTGAAATGGACACAGCAAAACTTTTTGAACGCTCACTTTCGAGCTTGTGGGCCGAAAAACAGCCACACTTAACTTTAAGACTGAGACAGTAGCCGAGACCGCGTTACGCGCATCGTGATTTTGATCAACTTCTGCTCGATTTCCCGGAACTTGGGCAATATTTTCCAGTCCCGGGGACTCTAAACTAACTCCTGATTGCCATGCTTTGCAGTGAAATTTACACAGCACAAGTTTTTGAACGCACACTTCCGAGGCTCTGGACCGAAATAGAGCCCCACTTCACTTGAAGACTGAAAGAGTAGCCGAGACCGACTTACGCGCATCCTGATTTTGAGCAACTTCGGCTCGATTCGCCGGAACTTAGGGGATATATTCCAGTTCTGAGGACTCTAAACTAATTCCTGATGGCCTTGGTTTGCAGTAAAATGGAGACAGCAAAACTATTTGAACGCTCACTTTCGAGCTTCTGGGCCAAAATATAGCCCCAGTTTACTTTAACACTAAAAGGGTAGCCGAGGCCGCCTTACGCTCATCGTGATTTTGACAAACTTCGGGTCGATTTCCCGGAACTTAGGGCATATTTTCCAGTCCCGGGGACTCTAAACTAACTGCTGCTTGTCTTGGTTTGGAGTGAAATGGAAACAGCAAAACTTTTTGAACGCTGACTTTCCAGCTTCTGGGCCCAAAAGTTTAGCCGCACTTCATTTTAAGATTGAAAGAGTAGCCGAGGCCGCCTTACGCGCATCGTAATTTTGACTAACTTAAGCTCGATTTTCGGAGACTTGGGGGATATTTTCCAGTCGCGGAGACTCTAAACTAACTCGTGATGGCCTTGCTTTGCAGTGAAATGGACACAGGAAAACTTTTTGAACGCTCTTGTGCGAGCTTCTGGGCCAAAATATAGCGACACTTCACTTTCAGAGTGAAAGAGTAGCCGAGACCGCCTTATGCGAATCGTGATTTTGACAAAGTACGCCTCGATTTCCCGGAGCTTGGGGGATATTTTCCAGAGCGGGGAACTTTAAACTAACTCCTGATTGCCTTGGTTTGCAGTAAAATGGAAACGGCAAAACTTTTTCAACGCTCACTTTAAAGCTTCTGGGCCAACACATAGCCCCACTTCACTTTAAGACTTAAAGAGTAGCCGAGACCGTCTTAAGCGCATCGTGATTTTGACCAAGTTCGGCTCCATTTCCCGGAACTGGGGGGATATTTTCCAGTCCCGGGGACTCTAAACTAACTCCTGATTGCCTTGGTTGGCCGAGCAATGGACACAGGAAAACTTTTTGAAAGCTCACTTTCGAGCTGCTGGGTCGAAATATAGCCCCACTTCACTTTAAAACTGAAAGAGTAGCCGAGACCGCCTTGCGTGCAACGTGGTTTTGACCAACTTCCGCTTGATTTCCCGGAACTTGCGGGATATTTTACAGTCCCGGGGACTCTAACGTATTTCCTCTTGGCCTTGGTTTGCAGTGAAATGGACACAGGAAAACTTTTTGAACGCTCACTTTCGAGCCTCTGGGCCGAAATATAGCGCATTTCATTTTAAGGCTGAAAGAGTAGACGAGACCGCCTTACGCGCATCGTGATTTTTAGCCTCTATGGCTCGATTTCCCGGAACTTGGGGAGTAGTTTCCAGCTTTGGGAGCTCTAAACTAACTCCTGATTGCCTTAGTTTTCAGTGAAATGGACACAGGTAAAAGGAGCGAACGCTCGGTGTCAAGTTTCTAGCCCGAAATGTAGCCTTCCCTCATTTTAAGACTGAAAGAGTAACCTAGACCACCTTACGCGCATCGTGATTTTGAGCAACTTTGGCTCGATTTGCCGGAAGTTGCGGGATATTTTCCACTTCAAGGAACTCTAAAGTAACTCCTGATGGCCGTAGTTTCCATTGAAACGGACAGAGGTAAAAGGAGCGCACGCTCGGTGTCGAGCTTATAGGCCGAAATATAGGCCAGCTTTATTTTAAGACTGAAAGAGTAGCCGAGACATTCTCACGCGCATCGTGATTTTGAGCATCCCTGATACGATTTGCCGAAACTAGGGGGATATTTTCCAGTCCTGGGGACTCCAAAATAACTCCTGATGGCCTTAGTTTTCCGTGAAATGGACACAGGTAAATAGAGCGCACGCTCGGTGTCGAGCTTCTAGGCCGAAATATAGCCCCACTACATTTTAAGCCTGAAAGAGTAGACGAAACCGCCTCACGCGCATAATTATTTTCACCAACTTTGGCTATAGTTGCCCAAATTTGGGGGATATTTTCCAGTACCGGAAACTCTAAACTGACTCCTGATGGACTTGGTTTTCAGTAAAATAGACACAGGTAAAAGGGGCACACGCTCGGTGTGGAGCTTCTAGGTCCAAATATAGCCCCACTTCATTTTAAGACTGAGGGAGTAGCCGGGAGCGCCTTACGCACATCGTGATTTTATGGAACTTTGGCTCGATTTGCCTTAATTTAGGGAATATTTTTCAGTCCCGGGGACTCTAAACTAACTCCTGATTGCCTTAGTTTTCAGTGAAATCGACACGGATTAAATTAGCGCACGCTCTGTGCCGAGCTTCTAGGTCGAAATATAGCCCCACTTCATTTTAAGACTGAAAAAATAGACGAAACGCCCTTTCGCGCATCGTGATTTTGACCAACTTCCGCCCGATTGGCCGGAACTTAGGGAATATTTTCCAGTTCTGTGGACTCTAAACTAATTCCTGATGGCCTTGGTTTGCAATGAAATGGACACAGCAAAACTTTTTGAACGCTCATCTTCGAGCTTCTGCGCCAAAATATAGCCCCACTTCACTTGAAGACTGAAGGAATAGCCGAGACCGCCTTAAAGACATCGTGATTTTGACCAAGTTCAGCTCGATTTCCCGGAACTTGGGGGATATTTTCTTGTCCGGGCGACTTTAAAATAACTCCTGATGGCCTTTTTTTGCAGTTAAAAACACGAAGCGTAACTGTTTAAACGGTCACTTTCGAGCTTCTGCGCTGAAATATAGCCCCACTTCACTTTAAGACTGACACAATAGCCGACCCGCGTTTCGCGAATCGTGATTTTGACCAACTTCGGATCGATATCCCGGAACTTGGGGGATATTTTCCAGTCCTGGGGACCCTAAACTAACTCCTGATCGCCTTGGTTTGAAGTGAACTTGACAAGGGAAAACTTTTTGAACGCTCACTTTCGAGCTTCTGGGGCGAAATATAGCCCCACTTCACTTTAAGACTGAAAGATTAGCCAAGACCGTCTTACGCCCATGGTGATTTTGACAAACTTAGGCTAAATTTCCCGGAATTTGGGGGATACTTTCCACTCCCTGGGTCTCTATACTAACTCCTGATGGCCTTGGTTTGTAGTGAAATTGACACAGCAAAACTTTTTAAACACTCAGTTTCGAGCTTCTGGGGGCGAAATATTGCCCCACTTCACTTTAAGACTGAAAGAGTAGCCGAGACCGCCTACGCGCGTCGTGATTTTGACCAACTTCGGCTAAATTTCCCGGAACTTGGGGGATATTTTCTATTCCCGGGGACTCTAAAATGACCCCCGACTTCCTTGGTCTGAGGTAAACTGGACACAGCAAGGGCTTTCGAACGCTCATTTTCGAGCTTCTGGGACGAGATATAGCCCCACTTTACTTTAAGACTAAAAGAGTAGCCGAACCCGGCTTACGCGCATCGTGATTTTGACCAACTTCGGCTCGGTTTCTCGGAACTTGGGGAATGTTTTTTAGTCCCGCGGACTCTAAAGTAACTCCTGATGGCCTTGGTTCGCATTGAAATGGACACAGCAACGCTTTTTGAACGTTCAGTTTCGAGCTTCTTGGCCCCAATGTAGCCACACTTCACTTAAAGACTGAAAGAGTAAGCGAGAGCGCCTTACGCGCATCGTGATTTTGACCAACTTCGGCTCGGTTTCCCGGAACTTGGGGAATATTTTTTAGTCCCGCGGACTCTAAAGTAACTCCTGATGGCCTTGGTTCGCATTGAAATGGACACAGCAAAACTTTTTGAACCGTCACTTTCGAGCTTCTTGGCCCCAATGTAGCCCCACTTCACTTAAACACTGAAAGAGTAAGCCAGAGGGCCTTACGCGCATCGTGATTTTGACCAACTTCGGCTCGATTTCCCGCAACTTGGGGGATATTTTCTTAGTCCCGGGGACTCTAAACTAACTCCTGATGGCCTTGGCTTGCATTGAAATGGACATAGGAAAACATATTGAACGCTCACCTTCGAGCTTCTGGGCCCAAATATAGCCCCACTTCACTTTCATACTTTAAGAGTAGCCGAGACCGCCTTACGCGCATCGTGATTTTGACCAGCTTAGGCTCGATTTCCCGCAACTTGGGGGATATTTTCAAATCCGGCGGACTCTAAACTAACACCTGATTACCTTGCTTTGCAGTGAATTGGACACAGCATAACTTTTTCAACGCTCACTTTCGACCTTCTTTGCCGAAATATAGCCACACTTCACTTTAAGACTGGAAGAGTAGCCGAGACCGCCTTACGCGCATCATGATTTTGACCAACTTCGGATCGATTTCTAGGAACTTGGGGGTATTTTCCAGTCCCGAGGACTCTAAACTAACCCCTGATAATAATAATAATAATAATAATAATAAAATATTTATATAGCGCCAATATCCTAAAAGTTCAAAAGCGCTTTACAGTTAGAAATGTTAAAAACACTTAAGACAAATAAAGTAAAAATAAAAAATTGTCGCTAAAAAGTTATAAAAATGCTTTCTTAAAAAGGAACGTTTTTAGTTTATGTTTAAAAAGGGACACTGAGGAGCTGTTCTTGATGTCAGACGGAAGAGTGTTCCAAAGTGTAGGAGCTGCTACAGAGAAAGATCTTGCGCCATATGTTTTCAAATTGAAGTGCGGAATGGGAAGAAGTTCTTTAGAAGATGAACGTAGCTGACGAGACGGAGTGTAAGGAGTGAGAAGATCACGAACGTATGAAGGTGCCAGATCGTTTAGGGCCTTGTACGTGATGAGTAGAATTTTAAAGATGATACGATAGTTAACAGGAAGCCAGTGGAGATTAAACAAAATAGGTGTGATGTGTTCGTGTTTTCTAGAGAGGGTGATGAGACGAGCAGCGGCATTCTGGACGTGCTGTAACTTTTTTAAAAATGAATCGCCTTGATCGCCTTGGTTTGTATTGAAATGGACAGAGGAAAACATTTCGAACGCGCACCTTCGAGCTTCTGGGCCGAAATATAGCCCCACTCTACTTTAAGATTGAAAGAGTAGCCCAGTCCGTCTTACGCGCATCGTGAGTTTGACAAATTTTGCCTCGATTTCCCGGAACTTAGGGGATATATTCAAGTCTCGGGGACTCTAAACTATCTCCTGATTGCCTTGGTTTGCAGTGAAATGGACACAGCAATTTTTTTTGAACGCTCACTTTGGACCTTCTGGGCCGAAGTAGAGCCTCACTTCACTTTAAGACTGAACGAATAGCCGAGACGGCCTTACGCGTATCTTCATTTTGACAACCTTTGTCCCCATTTTTCCGCACTTACAGGATATTTTCCAGTCCCTGGGACTCTAACCTAACTTCTGCTCGCCTTTGTTTGCAGTGAAATTGACACAGGAAGACCTTTTGAACGGTCACTTTCGAGCTTGTGGGCAGAAATATAGCCCCACTTCACTTTAAGACTGAAAGATTAGCCGAGACCGCCTTACGCACATGGTGATGTTGACCAACTTCGGCTAAATTTCCCGGAATTTGGGGGATATTTTCCACTTCCTGGGTCTCTAAACCAATTCCTGATGGCTTTGGTTTGCAGTGAAATTGACACAGCAAAACCTTTTTAAACACTCACTTTAGAGCTTCTGAGCCGAAATATTGCCCCACTTCACTTTAAGACTGAAAGAGTAGCCGAGACCGCCTTACGGGCATGGTGATTTTAACCAACCTCGGCTCGATTGCCAGGATGTTGGGGGATATTTTCTACTCCCGGAAACTCTAAATTAACTCCTGATGGCCTTCGTTTGCAGTGAAATAGACAGAGCAAAACTTTTTAAACGCTCACTTTCAAGCTCTTGGGCAGCAATGTAGCCCCTCCTCACTTCAAGACTGAAAGAGTAGCCGAGACCGCCTTACGCGCATCGTGATTTTGATCAACTTCGGCTCGATTTTCCGGAAATTGGGGGATATTTTCCAGTGCCGGAATCTCTAAACTAAACCCTGATGTCTTTATTTTTTGCTGAAATGGACACAGGTTAAAGAAGCGCAAGCTAGGTGTCGAGCTTCTAGGCCGAATATAGCCCCACTTCATTTTAAGACTAAAGGAGTAGCCGAGACCGCCTTACGCGAATAGTGATTTTTGAGCATCTTTGGCTGGATTTGCGGGGACTAGGGGGATATTTTTCAGTCCCGGGGACTCTAAACTAACTCCTGATTGCCGTATTATTAAGTGAAAAGGACAGAGGTAAACGAAGCGGACGCTAGGTGTGGAGCTTCTAGGCCGAAATATAGCCCCACTTTAATTTAAAACGTAAGAGTACCATAAACTCTTACGCACATCGTGATTTTCAGCAACTTTGCTTGATTTGCCGGATTTTGGTTGATATTTTACAGTCCCGGGGACTCTAAACTAACTTCTGATGGCCTTAATTTTTACTAAAATGGACACAGATAAAAGGAGCGCTCGCTCGGTGTCGAGCTTCTAGGCCGAAATATAGCCCCACTTCACTGTAAGAAGGAAAGAGTAGCAAAGAACGCCTTCCGCGCATCGTGATTTTCACCAACTTCGGCTCGATTTGCCGCAACTTCGAGGATATTTTCCAGTCCCGGGATTTCTAAACTAACTCCTCATTGTCGTGGTTTGCAGTGAAGTGGACTTAGCAGAACTTTTTAAATGCTCACTTGTGAGTTTCTGGAACAAAATATAGCCCAACTTTACTTTAAGACTGATAGAGTAGCCGAGACCGGTTTACGTGGATGGTGATTTTGACCAAATTTGGCTCGATTTCCCGGAACTTGGGGTGATATATTCCAGTCCCGGGGACTCTAAACTAACTCCTGATGGCCTGAGTTTGCAGTGAAATGGACACAGGGAAACTTTTTGAACGCTTCCTTTCGAGCTTCTGGGCCGAAACATAGCCCCACTTCAGTTTAAGACTTAAAGAGTAGCCGACACCGCCTTACGCGCATCGTGATTTTGACCATCTTCGGCTTGATTTCGCGGGACTTGGAGGATATTTTCTAGTCCCAGGGACTCTAAACTTATTCCTGATGGCCTTGGTTCGCAGTGAAATGGACACAGCAAAACTTTTTCAACGCTTATCTTCGAGCTTCTGGCCTAAAATATAGCCCAACTTCACTTTAAGACTCTAAGAATAGCTAAGACCGCCTTCGGCGCATCGTGATTTTCACCAACTTCGGCTCGATTTCCCGGAATTCGGGGGATATTTTCCAGTCCCAGAGACTCTAAACTAAGTCCTGATCGTCTTGGTTTGCATTGAAATAGACACAGCGAAACTTTTTGAACGGTCCCTTTCCAGCTTCTGGCCCGAAATATAGACTGAAAGAGTAGCCGAAACCGTCTTGCGCGAATCGTGATTTTGACCAACTTCCGGTCGATTGGCCGGAGCTTGGCGGATATATTCGAGTCCCGACAGCTCTAAATTAACTCCTTATGGCCTTGGTTTTCGGAGAAATGGACAGAGCAGAACTTTTTTAACACTTACCTTCTAGCTTGTGGGCTTAAATAGAAGCCCACTTCACTTTAACCCTGAAATAGTAGCCGAGACCGCCTTACGCGCATCGTGATTTTGACCAAGTTCAGCTCGATTTCCCGGAACTTGGGGGATATTTTCCGGTCCGGGAGACTCTAAACTAACTCCTGATGGCCTTGGTTTGCAGTGAAATGCACAGAGCATAACTTTTTTAACGATCACTTTGCAGCTTCTGGGCCGAAATATAGCCCCACTTCACTTTAAGACTGAGAGAGTAGCGGAGACCGCCTTACAGGCATCGTGATTTTGACCAACTTCAGCTCGATTTCCCGGAACTTGGCGGATATTTTCCAGTCCGGGGGACTTTAAACTAACTCCTGATGGCCTTTGTTTGCAGTTAAATGCACAAAGCGTAACTTTTTAAACGGTCACTTTCGAGCTTCTGGGCCGAAATATAGCCCCACTTCACTTTAAGACTGAAACAATAGCCGAGATCGCGTTTCGCGCATCGTGATTTTGACCAACTTCGGATCGATATCCCGGAACTTGGGGGATATTGTCCAGTCCCGGGGACTCTAAACTAACTCCTGATCGCCTCTGCTTTGCATTGAAACTGACAGAGAAAAACGTTGTGAAGACTCACCTTCGAGCTTCTGGGCCGAAATATAGCCCCACTTCTTTTTAAGAGTAAGAGTAGCCGAGTCTGTCTTACGCAAATCGTGATTTTGACTAACTTCGGCTCGATTTCCCGGAACCTGGGGGATATATTCCAGTCCCGGGAACACTAAACTAACTCCTGATGGCCTTGGTTTCCAGTGAAATGGACACAACAAATTTTTTTGAACCCTTACTTTGGAGCTTCTGGGCCGAAATAGAGCCCCACTTTATTTGAACACTAAAAGAGTAGCCGAGACGGCCTTACGCGCTTATTTATTTTGCCAAACTTTGTCTCGATTTTTCGGCACTAACGGGATATTTTCCAGTCCCTGGGACTCTAAACTAACTCTTGATGGCTTTGCTTCGAAGTGAAATTGACACAGGAAAACTTTTTGAACGCTCACTTTCGAGCTTCTGGGTTGAAATATAGCCCCACTTCACTTTAAGACTGAAAGATTAGCCAAGACCGCCTTACGCCCTGGTGATTTTGACAAACTTCGGCTAAATTTCCCAGAACTTGGGGGATATTTTCCACTCCCTGGGTCTCTAAACTAACTCCTGATGGCCTTCGTTTGCAGTGAAATTGAGACAGCAAAACTTTTTAAACACTCACTTTCGAGCTTCTGGGTCGAAATACTGCACCACTTCACTTTAAGACTGAAAGAGTAGCCGAGACCGCCGTACGCGCGTCGTGATTTTGACCAACTTTGGCTAAATTTCCCGGAACTTGGGGGATATTTTCCATTGTCGGAGACTCTAAACTGGCCCCCGACGTCCTTGGTCTGCAGTAAAATGGACACAGCAAAACTTTTTGAACGCTCACTTTCGAGCTTCTGGGCCGAAATATAGCTCCACTTTACTTTAAGATTGAAAGAGTAGCCGAGACCGGCTTACGCGCATCGTAATTTTGACCAACTTCGGCTCGATTTCCCGGAACCTTGGGGGATATTTTACAGTCCCGCGGACTCTAAAGTAACTCCTGATGGCCTTGCTTTGGAGTGAAATGGAAACAGCAAAACTTTCTGAACGCTCACTTTCAAGCTTCTGGGCGGAAATATTGCCCCAGTTCACTTTAAGAATGAAAGAGTAGCCGAGACCGCCTTACCCTTATCGTGATTGTGACCAACTTTGGCTCGATTTCCCGGGAAATGGGGGATATTTTCCGGTACCGGGGACTCTAAAGTAACTCCTGATTGCCTGGGTTTGCAGTGAAATGGACACAGCACAACTTTTTGAACACTCACTTTTGAGCTTCTGGGCCGAAGCATAGCCCGACTTCACTTTAAGACTGAAAGACTAGTCGAGACCGCCTTACGCGCATCGTGATTTTGAAAATTTTTGGCTAGATTTCCCGGGAAATGGGGGATATTTTCCGGTACCGGGGACTCTAAAGTAACTCCTGATTGCCTTGGTTTGCATTGAAATGGAGACAGCAAAACTTTTTGAACGCTCCCCTTCGAGTTTCTGAGCCGAAATATAGCCCCACTTCACTTTAAGACTGAAAGAGTAGCCGAGACCGGCTTACGCGCATCGTGGTTTTGACCAACTTCGGCTAGATTTCCCGAAACTTCGGGGATATATTCCGGTCCCAAGGACTCTAAAGTAATTCCTGATGGCCTTGGTTTGCAGTGAAATGGACACAGCCAATTTTTTTGAACGCATACTTTCGAAATTCTGGGGAGAAATATAGCCCCACTTCACTTTAAAACTGCAAGAGTAGCCGAGACCGCCTTAGGCGCATCGTGATTTTGACCAACTTCGGCTGGAGTTTCCGGAACTTAAGGGATATTTTTCAGTCCCGGGAACTCTAAACTAACTCACGATGACCCTGGTTTTAAGTTAAATTGAGAGAGCAAAACTTTTTGAACGCTCACTTTCGAGCTTCTGGACCGAAATATAGCCCTACTTCAGTTTAAGACTGAAAGAGTAGCCGAGACCGCCTTACGCGCATCGTGATTTTGACCAACTTCGTCTCGATTTCGCGGAACTTGGGGGATATTTTCCAGTTCCGGGGACTCTAAACTAACTCCTGATGGCTTTGGTTTACAGTGAAATGGACACAGGATAACCTTATGAACGCTCACTTTGGAGCTTCTGGGCCGAACCATAGCCCTACTTCACTTTAAGACTGAAAGAGTAGCCGAGACCGCCTTACGCGCATCGTGATTTTGACTAACTTCGTCTCGATTTCGCGGAACTTGGGGGATATTTTCCAGTTCCGGGGACTCTAAACTAACTCCTGATGGCCTTGGTTTGAAGTGAAATGGACACAGGATAACTTTTTAAACGCTCACTTTCGAGCTTCTGGGCCGAACCATAGCCATACTTCACTTTAAGACTGAAAGAGTAGCTAAGATTGCCTTACGCGCATCTTGATTTTGGATCAGTTCGGCTCGATTTCCCGGAACTTGGGAAATAATTCCCAGTCCCGGACACTCTAAACTAACTCCTGATGGCCTTGGTTTTCAGTGAAATGGACACAGCCAAACTTTTTGAACGTTCACTTTCGAGCTTCTGGGCCGACATATAGCCCCACTTCACTTTAAGACTGAAAGAGTACCCGAGACCGCCTTACGCGCATGGTAAATTTGTCCAACTTCGGCTTGATTTCTCGGGGTTTTGGGGATATTTTCCAGTCCCGAAAGCTCTAAACTAACTCCTGATTGCATTGGTTTTCAGTGAAATGGACACAGGTAAAAGGAGCGCACGCTAGGTTTCCAGGTTGTAGGCCGAAATGTAGCCCCACTTTATTTTAAGACTGAAAGGGTAGACGAAACCGCCTTAAGCGCATCGACATTTTTAGCCACTATGGCTCGATCTGCCAAAACTTGGGGGATATTTTCCACTCCCTGGGTCTCTATACTAACTCCTGATGGCCTTGGTTTGCAGTGAAATTGACACAGCAAAACTTTTTAAACACTCAGTTTCGAGCTTCTGGGGGCGAAATATTGCCCCACTTCACTTTAAGACTGAAAGAGTAGCCGAGACCGCCTACGCGCGTCGTGATTTTGACCAACTTCGGCTAAATTTCCCGGAACTTGGGGGATATTTTCTATTCCCGGGGACTCTAAAATGCCCCCGTCGTTCTTGGTCTGAGGTAAACTGGACACAGCAAGGCCTTTCGAACGCTCATTTTCGAGCTTCTGGGACGAGATATAGCCCCGCTTTACTTTAAGACTAAAAGAGTAGCCGAACCCGGCTTACGTGCATCGTGATTTTGACCAACTTCGGCTCGGTTTCCCGGAACTTGGGGAATATTTTTTAGTCCCGCAGACTCTAAAGTAACTCCTGATGGCCTTGGTTCGCATTGAAATGGACACAGCAACGCTTTTTGAACGTTCAGTTTCGAGCTTCTTGGCCCAAATGTAGCCCCACTTCACTTAAAGACTGAAAGAGTAAGCGAGAGCGCCTTACGCGCATCGTGATTTTGACCAACTTCGGCTCGGTTTCCCGGAACTTGGGGAATATTTTTTAGTCCCGCGGACTCTAAAGTAACTCCTGATGGCCTTGGTTCGCATTGAAATGGACACAGCAACGCTTTTTGAACGTTCACTTTCGAGCTTCTTGGCCCCAATGTAGCCCCACTTCACTTAAAGACTGAAAGAGTAAGCGAGAGGGCCTTACGCGCATCGTGATTTTGACCAGCTTAGGCTCGATTTCCCGCAACTTGGGGGATATTTTCTTAGTCCCGGGGACTCTAAACTAACTCCTAATTACCTTACTTTGCAGTGAATTGGACACAGCATAACTTTTTCAACGCTCACTTTCGACCTTCTTTGCCGAAATATAGCCACACTTCACTTTAAGACTGGAAGAGTAGCCGAGACCGCCTTACGCGCATCATGATTTTGACCAACTTCGGATCGATTTCTAGGAACTTGGGGGTATTTTCCAGTCCCGAGGACTCTAAACTAACCCCTGATAATAATAATAATAATAATAATAATAATAAAATATTTATATAGCGCCAATATCCTAAAAGTTCAAAAGCGCTTTACAGTTAGAAATGTTAAAAACACTTAAGACAAATAAAGTAAAAATAAAAAATTGTCGCTAAAAAGTTATAAAAATGCTTTCTTAAAAAGGAACGTTTTTAGTTTATGTTTAAAAAGGGACACTGAGGAGCTGTTCTTGATGTCAGACGGAAGAGTGTTCCAAAGTGTAGGAGCTGCTACAGAGAAAGATCTTGCGCCATATGTTTTCAAATTGAAGTGCGGAATGGGAAGAAGTTCTTTAGAAGATGAACGTAGCTGACGAGACGGAGTGTAAGGAGTGAGAAGATCACGAACGTATGAAGGTGCCAGATCGTTTAGGGCCTTGTACGTGATGAGTAGAATTTTAAAGATGATACGATAGTTAACAGGAAGCCAGTGGAGATTAAACAAAATAGGTGTGATGTGTTCGTGTTTTCTAGAGAGGGTGATGAGACGAGCAGCGGCATTCTGGACGTGCTGTAACTTTTTTAAAAGACAGTTTGGTAAGCCATAGAGTAGAGAATTACAGTTATCCAATTTTGAAGAAACAAACGCATGAACAAGTATTTCAGTGGTGGTCGATGACAGGTACTTCCTCATATTGCTGATATTATATCAGCAACTTCGGCGCAACTTGTTACTCAACTTTGGCGCGATTTCCTGGAACTTGGAGAATATTTTCCACTCCCGGGCACTCTAAACTAACTCCTGACGGCCTTGGTTTCCAGTGAAAGGGACAGAGCAAAATTTTTTGAACGCGCACTTTCGAGCTTCTTGGCCGAACTATAGCCCAACTTCACTTTAAGACTGAAAGACTAACCGAGAGCGCCTTACGCGCATCGTGACTTTGACCAACTTCGGCTCGATCTGGCGGAACTTGGGAAATTTTCTAGTCCCAAGGGCTCTAAACTAACTCCTGATGGCCTTGCTTTGCAGTGAAATGGACACAGCAAAACTTTTCGAATGCGCACTTTCGAGCCTCTGGGCCGAAATATAGCGCAACATCACTTTAAGACTGAAAGAGTAGCCGGGACCACCTTGCGCGCATCGTGATTTTGACCAACTTGGGCTCGATTTCCCGGAACTGGGGGGATATTTTCTACTGTCACGTACTCTAAACTAACGCCTGATGGCCTTGGTTTGCAGTGAAATGGACACAGCAAAACTTTTTGAACGCTCACTTTCGAGCTTGTGGGCCGAAATACAGCCTCACTTCACCTTAAGACTGAAAGGGTAGCCGAGACCGCGTTACACGCAT
Organism: Orbicella faveolata; assembly: GCF_042242905.1. Classification (NCBI taxonomy): domain Eukaryota; kingdom Metazoa; phylum Cnidaria; class Anthozoa; order Scleractinia; family Merulinidae; genus Orbicella; species Orbicella faveolata. Next base: position 35,589,593 of record NW_028301552.1, on the reverse strand, counting down.
CGTGATTTTGATCAACTTCTGCTCGATTTCCCGGAACTTGGGCAATATTTTCCAGTCCCGGGGACTCTAAACTAACTCCTGATTGCCATGCTTTGCAGTGAAATTTACACAGCACAAGTTTTTGAACGCACACTTTCGAGCTTCCTGACCGAAATAGAGCCCCACTTCACTTGAAGACTGAAAGAGTAGCCGAGACCGACTTACGCGCATCCTGATTTTGAGCAACTTCGGCTCGATTTGCCGGAACTTAAGGGATATATTCCAGTTCTGAGGACTCTAAACTAATTCCTGATGGCCTTGGTTTGCAGTAAAATGGAGACAGCAAAACTTTTTGAACGCTCAATTTCGAGCTTCTGGGCCAAAATATAGCCCCAGTTTTCTTTAACACTAAAAGGATAGCCGAGACCGCCTTACGCGCATCGTGATTTTGAGAAACTTTGGGTTGATTTCCCGGAACTTGGGGGATATTTTGCAGTCCCGGGGACTCTAAACTAACTCCTGCTCGTCTTGGTTTGGAGTGAAATGGAAACAGCAAAACTTTTTGAACGCTGACTTTCCAGCTTCTGGGCCCAAAAGTTTAGCCCCACTTCATTTTAAGATTGAAAGAGTAGCCGAGGCCGCCTTACGCGCATCGTAATTTTGACTAACTTAAGCTCGATTTTCGGAAACTTGGGGGATATTTTCCAGTCCCGGGGACTCTAAACTAACTCCCGATCGCCTTGGTTTGCATTGAAATGGACAGAGCAAAACATTTTAAACGCTCACCTTCAAGCTTCTGAGCCGAATATAGCCCCACTTTACTTTAAGCCTGAAAGAGTAGCCGAGACCGTCTTACGCGCATCGTGATTTTGACCAACTTTGGCTTGATTTTCCGGAACTTGGGGGATATTTTCCAGTCCCGGGGACTCTAAACTAACTCCTGATGGCCTTGCTTTGCAGTGAAATAGTCACAGCAAAACTTTTTGAACGCTCACTTTGGACCTTCTGGGCCGAAATATAACCCCACTTCACTTTAAGATTTAAAGAGTTGCCGAGACGACTTTACGCGCATCGTGATTTTGACCATCTTCGGCTTGATTTCCCGGGACTTGGGGGATATTTTCTAGTCCCGGGGACTATAAACTAAGTCCTGATGACATTGTTTTGCAGTGAAATTGAAACAGCAAAAGTTTTTGAAAGCAGAGTTTCGAGCTTCTGGGCCGAAATATAGCCCCACTTTACTTGAGGAGTGAAAGATGAGCCGAGTCCGCCATACGCGCATCGTGATTTTGACCAACTTCGGCTCGATTGGCCCGAACTTAGGGAATATTTTCCAGTTCTGTGGACTCTAAACTAATTCCTGATGGCCTTGGTTTGCAATGAAATGGACACAGCAAAACTTTTTGAACGCTCATCTTCGAGCTTCTGCGCCAAAATATAGCCCCACTTCACTTGAAGACTGAAAGAATAGCCGAGACCGCCTTACAGACATCATGATTTTGACCAAGTTCAGCTAGATTTCCCGGAACTTGGGGGATATTTTCCAGTCCGCGGGACTTTAAAATAACTCCTGATGGCCTTTTTTTGCAGTTAAAAACACGAAGCGTAACTGTTTAAACGGTCACTTTCGAGCTTCTGCGCTGAAATATAGCCCCACTTCACTTTAAGACTGACACAATAGCCGACCCGCGTTTCGCGAATCGTGATTTTGACCAACTTCGGATCGATATCCCGGAACTTGGGGGATATTTTCCAGTCCTGGGGACCCTAAACTAACTCCTGATCACCTTGGTTTGAAGTGAACTTGACAAGGGAAAACTTTTTGAACGCTCACTTTCGAGCTTCTGGGGCGAAATATAGCCCCACTTCACTTTAAGACTTAAAGATTAGCCAAGACCGTCTTACGCCCATGGTGATTTTGACAAACTTAGGCTAAATTTCCCGGAATTTGGGGGATATTTTCCACTCCCTGGGTCGCTATACTAACTGCTGATGGCCTTGGTTTGCAGTGAAATTGACACAGCAAAACTTTTTAAACACTCAGTTTCGAGCTTCTGGGGCGAAATATTGCCCCACTTCACTTTAAGACTGAAAGAGTGGCCGAGACAGCGTACGCGCATCGTGATTTTGACCAACTTCGGCTCGGTTTCCCGGAACTTGGGGCATATTTTTTAGTCCCGCGGACTCTAAAGTAACTCCTGATGGCCTTGGTTCGCATTGAAATGGACACAGCAAAACTTTTTGAACCGTCACTTTCGAGCTTCTTGGCCCAAATGTAGCCCCACTTCACTTACAGACTGAAAGTGTAAGCGAGAGCGCCTTACGCGCATCGTGATTTTGACCAAATTGGGCTCGATTTCCCGCAACTTGGGGGATATTTTTTTAGTCCCGGGGACTCTAAACTAACTCCTGATTGCCTTGGTTTGCATTGAAATGGACATAGGAAAACATTTTTAACGCTCACCTTCGAGCTTCTTGGCCCAAATATAGCCCCACTTCACTTTAAGACTTTAAGAGTAGCCGAGACCGCCTTACGCGCATCGTGATTTTGACCAGCTTAGGCTCGATTTCCCGGAACTTGGGGGATATTTTCAAATCCGGCGGACTCTAAACTAACACCTGATTACCTTGCTTTGCAGTGAATTGGACACAGCATAACTTTTCCAACGCTCACTTTCGACCTTCTTTGGCGAAATATAGCCACACTTCACTTTAAGACTGAAAGAGTAGCCGAGACCGCCTTACGCGCATCGTGATTTTGACCAACTTTTGATCGATTTCTAGAAACTTGGGGGGTATTTTACAGTCCCGAGGACTCTAAACTAACTCCTGATCGCCTTGGTTTGTATTGAAATGGACAGAGGAAAACATTTTGAACGCTCACCTTCGAGCTTCTGGGCCGAAATATAGCCCCACTCTACTTTAAGACGGAAAGAGTAGCCCAGTCCGTCTTACGCGCATCGTGAGTCTGACAAACTTTGGCTCGATTTCCCGGAACTTAGGGGATATATTCAAGTCTCGGGGACTCTAAACTATCTCCTGATTTCCTTGGTTTGCAGTGAAATGGACACAGCAGTTTTTTTTGAACGCTCACTTTGGACCTTCTGGGCCGAAGTAAAGCCTCACTTCACTTTAAGACTGAACGAATAGCCGAGACGGCCTTACGCGTATCTTCATTTTGACAACCTTTGTCCCCATTTTTCCGCACTTACAGGATATTTTCCAGTCCCTGGGACTCTAACCTAACTTCTGCTCGCCTTTGTTTGCAGTGAAATTGACACAGGAAGACCTTTTGAACGGTCACTTTCGAGCTTGTGGGCAGAAATATAGCCCCACTTCACTTTAAGACTGAAAGATTAACCGAGACCGCCTTACGCAAATGGTGATTTTGACCATCTTCGGCTAAATTTCCCGCAATTTGGGGGATATTTTCCACTCCCTGGGTCTCTAAACTAATTACTGACGGCCTTGGTTTGCAGTGAAATTGACACAGCAAAACTTTTTGAACGCTTATCTTCGACTTTCTGGCCTAAAATATAGCCCAACTTCAGTTTAAGACTCAAAGAATAGCTGAGACCGCCTTGCGCGCATCGTGAGTTTGACCAATTTCGGCTCGATTTCCCGGAATTTGGGGGATATTTTCCAGTCTCGGAGACTCTAAACTAACTCCTGATCGTCTTGGTTTGCATTGAAATAGACACAGCGAAACTTTTTGAACGCTCACTTTCGAGCTTCTGGCCCGAAATATAGCCCACTTTACTTTAAGACTGAAAGAGTAGCCGAAACCGTCTGGCGCGAATCGTGATTTTGACCAACTTCGGGTCGATTTCCCGGAGCTTGGCGGATATATTCGAGTCCCGACAGCTCTAAATTAACTCCTTATGGCCTTGGTTTTCGGAGAAATGGACAGAGCAGAACTTTTTTAACACTCACCTTCTAGCTTGTGGGCTTAAATAGAAGCCCACTTCACTTTAACCCTGAAATAGTAGCCGAGACCGCCTTACGCGCATCGTGATTTTGACCAAGTTCAGCTCGATTTCCCGGAACTTGGGGGATATTTTCCAGTCCGGGAGACTAAACTAACTCCTGATGGCCTTGGTTTGCAGTGAAATGCACAGAGCATAACTTTTTTAACGATCACTTTGCAGCTTCTGGGTCGAAATAAAGCCCCACGTCACTTTAAGACTGACACAGTAGCGGAGACCGCCTTACAGCCATCATGATTTTGACCAACTTCAGCTCGATTTCCCGGAACTTGGGGGATGTTTTCCAGTCCGGGGGACTTTAAACTAACTCCTGATGGCCTTTGTTTGCAGTTAAATGCACGAAGCGTAACTTTTTAAACGGTCACTTTCGAGCTTCTGGGCCGAAATATAGCCTCACTTCTTTTTAAGAGTAAGAGTAGCCGAGTCTGTCTTACGCAAATCGTGATTTTGACTAACTTCGGCTCGAGTTTCCGGAACTTAAGTGATATTTTTCAGTCCCGGGGACTCTAAACTAACTCTCGATGGCCTTGGTTTTCAGTTAAATTCAGAAAGCAAAACTTTTTGAACGCTCACTTTCTAGCTTCTGGACCGAAATATAGCCCTACTTCACTTTAAGACTGAAAGAGTACCCGAGACCGCCTTACGCTTATCGTGATTTTGACTAACTTCGTCTCGATTTCGCGGAACTTGGGGGATATTTTCCAGTTAAGAAGACTCTAAACAAACTCCTGATGGCTTTGGTTTGCAGTGAAATGGACAGGGGATAACTTTTTGAACGCTCATTTTCGAGCTTCTTGGCCGAAGCATAGCCCTACTTCACTTTAAGACTGAAAGAGTAGCTGAGATTGCCTTACGCGCATCGTGATTTTGGGTTTCTTCGGCTCGATTTCCCGGAACTTGGGAAATAATTCCCAGTCCCGGACACTCTAAACTAACTCCTGATGGCCTTGGTTTTCAGTGAAATGGACACAGCCAAACTTTTTGAACGTTCACTTTCGAGCTTCTGGGCCGACATATAGCCCCACTTCACTTTAGGACTGAAAGAGTACCCGAGACCGCCTTACGCGCATGGTAAATTTGTCCAACTTCGGCTTGATTTCTCGGGCTTTGGGGGATATTTTCCGGTCCCGGAAGCTCTAAACTAACTCCTGATTGCCTTGGTTTTCAGTGAAATGGACACAGGTAAAAGGAGCGCACGCTAGGTTTCCAGGTTGTAGGCCGAAATGTAGCCCCACTTTATTTTAAGACTGGAAGGGTAGACGAAACCGCCTTAAGCGCATCGACATTTTTAGCCACTATGGCTCGATCTGCCAAAACTTGGGGGATATTTTCCAGTCCCGGGGACTCTAAGCTAACTCCTGATAACCTTAGTTTTCAGTACAATGGTCACAGGTAACAGGAGCGCACGCTCCCTGTCGAGCTTCTAGGTCGAAATAAAGCCCCACTTCAAGACTGAAAGAGTAAACGAAACTGCCGTACGCTTATCGTAATTTTAAGAAACTATGGCTCAATTTGCCGAAACTTGGAGGATAGTTTCCAGTCTCGAGGACTCTAAACTATCTCCTGATGGCCTTAGTTCTTAGTGAAAAGGACACAGGCAAAAGGAGCGCACGCTCGGTGTCAAGCTTGTAGAACCCAAATATGGCCCCACTTCATCTTCAGAGTGAAAGAGTAGCCGAGACCGCCTTACTCGCATCTTGATTTTGAGCATCTTTGGCTCGATTTGCCGGAATTCGGGGAATATTTTCCAGTCCCGAGGACTCTATGCTAACTCATGATGAACTTAGTTTTCAGTGATATGTACACAGGCAAAAGGAGCGCACGCTCGGTGTCGAGCTTGTCGGCCGAAATATAGCCCCACTTCATTTTAAGACTGAAAGAGTAGCCGAGACCGCCTTACGCGCATCGTGATTTTCAGCAACTTTGGCTCGATCTGCCAGAATTTGGGAAATATTTTCCAGTCCCAAGGACTCTAAACTAACACCTGATCGCCTAAGATGTCAGTGAAATGGACACAGCTAAAATTAGCGCACGCCCGGTCTCGAGCTTCTAGGTCGAAATATAGCCCCCCTTAATTTTAAGCCTGTAAGAATAGCCGAGACCGCCTTACGCGCATCGTGATTTTGGGCCACTTTTGCTCGATTTTCCGGAAGTTGGCAAATAATTTCAAGTCCCGGGGACGCTAAACTAACTCCCGATGACCTTGGTTTCCAATTTAATGAACACAGCAAAACATTCTCAACGCTCACCTTCGAGCTTCAGGGCCGAAATATAGCCCTACTTAAATTTAAGACTGAAAGAATAGCCGAGAGCCCGTTAGGCGCATGGTGATTTTGATCAACTTCGGCGCGATTTCCTGGAACTTGGAGAATATTTTCCAGTCCCGGGGACTCTAAACTAACTCCTGACGGCCTTGGTTTCCAGTGAAAGGGACAGAGCAAAACTTTTTGAACGCGCACTTTCGAGCTTCTTGGCCGAACTATAGCCCAACTTCACTTTAAGACTGAAAGACTAAACGAGAGCGCCTTACGCGCATCGTGACTTTGACCAACTTCGGCTCGATCTGGCGGAACTTGGGAAATATTTTCTAGTCCCAAGGGCTCTAAACTAACTCCTGATGGCCTTGCTTTGCAGTGAAATGGACACAGCAAAACTTTTCGAATGCGCACTTTCGAGCCTCTGGGCCGAAATATAGCGCAACATCACTTTAAGACTGAAAGAGTAGCCGGGACCGCCTTGCGCGCATCGTGATTTTGACCAACTTGCGCTCGATTTCCCGGAACTGGGGGGATATTTTCTACTTCCGCGTACTCTAAACTAACGCCTGATGGCCTTGGTTTGCAGTGAAATGGACACAGCAAAACTTTTTGAACGCTCACTTTCGAGCTTGTGGGCCGAAATACAGCCACACTTCACTTTAAGACTGAAACAGTAGCCGAGACCGCGTTACGCGCATCGTGATTTTGATCAACTTCTGCTCGATTTGCCGGAACTTGGGGAATATTTTCCAGTCCCGGGGACTCTAAACTAACTCCTGATGGCCTTGCTTTGCAGTGAAATGGACACAGGAAAACTTTTTTAACGCTCTTGTGCGAGCTTCTGGGCCAAAATATAGCCACACTTCACTTTAAGACTGAAAGAGTAGCCGAGACCGCCTTATGCTAATCGTGATTTTGACAAACTGCGCCTCGATTTCCCGGAGCTTGGGGGATATTTTCCAAACCCGGGAACTTTAAACTAACTCCTTATTGCCTTGGTTTGCAGTAAAATGGAAACGGCAAAACTTTTTCAACGCTCACTTTAAAGCTTCTGGGCCAACACATAGCCCAACTTCACTTTAAGACTTAAAGAGTAGCCGAGACCGTCTTAAGCGCATCGTGATTTTGACCAAGTTCGGCTCCATTTCCCGCAACTGGGGGGATATTTTTCAGTATCGGGGACTCTAAACTAACTCCTGATTGCCTTGGTTGGCCGAGCAATGGACACAGGAAATTTTTTTGAACGCTCACTTTCGAGCTGCTGGGTCGAAATATAGCCCCACTTCACTTTAAAACTGAAAGAGTAGCCGAGACCGCCTTGCGCGCAACGTGATTTTGACCAACTTCCGCTTGATTTCCCGGAACTTGGGGGATATTTTACAGTCCCGGGGAGTCTAACGTATTTCCTCTTGGCCTTGGTTTGCAGTGAAATGGACACAGGAAAACTTTTTGAACGCTCACTTTCGAGCCTTTGGGCCGAAATATAGCCATTTCATTTTAAGGCTGAAAGAGTAGACGAGACCGCCTTACGCGCATCGTGATTTTTAGCCTCTATGGCCCGATTTCCCGGAACTTGGGGGGTATTTTCCAGCTTTGGGAGCTCTAACCTAACTCCTGATTGCCTTAGCTTTCAGTGAAATGGACACAGGTAAAAGGAGCGAACGCTCGGTGTCAAGTTTCTAGCCCGAAATGTAGCCTTGCCTAATTTTAAGACTGAAAGAGTAACCTAGACCACCTTACGCGCATCGTGATTTTGAGCAACTTTGGCTCGATTTGCCGGAAGTTGCGGGAAATTTTCCACTTCAAGGAACTCTAAAGTAACTCCTGATGGCCGTAGTTTCCATTGAAACGGACAGAGGGAAAAGGAGCGCACGCTCGGTGTCGAGCTTATAGGCCCAAATATAGGCCAGCTTTATTTTAAGACTGAAAGAGTAGCCGAGACATTCTCACCCGCATCGTGATTTTGAGCATCCCTGATACGATTTGCCCAAACTTGGGGGATATTTTCCAGTCCTGGGGACTCCAAACTAACTCCTGATGGCCTTAGTTTTCCGTGAAATGGACACAGGTAAATAGAGCGCACGCTCGGTGTCGAGCTTCTAGGCCGAAATATAGCCCCACTACATTTTAAGCCTGAAAGAGTAGACGAAACCGCCTCACGCGCATAATTATTTTCACTAACTTTGGCTCTAGTTGCCCAAAATTTGGGGGATATTTTCCAGTACCGGAGACTCTAAACTGACTCCTGATGGGCTTGGTTTTCGGTAAAATAGACACAGGTAAAAGGGGCACACGCTCGGTGTGGAGCTTCTAGGTCGAAATATAGCCCCACTTCATTTTAAGACTGAAGGAGTAGCCGGGAGCGCCTTACGCACATCGTGATTTTATGGAACTTTGGCTCGATTTGCCTTAATTTAGGGAATATTTTTCAGTCCCGGGGACTCTAAACTAACTCCTGATTGCCTTAGTTTTCAGTGAAATCGACACGGATTAAATTAGCGCACGCTCTGTGCCGAGCTTCTAGGTCGAAATATAGCCCCACTTCATTTTAAGACTGAAAAAATAGACGAAACGGTCTTACGCGCATCGTGATTTTGAGCAACTTTGGCTCAATTTGCCGGAACTAGTGGATATTTTTCAGTCCCAGGGACTGTAAACTAACTCGCGATCGCCTTGGTTTGCATTGAAATGGACAGAGCAAAACATTTTGAACGCTCACCTTCAAGCTTCTGAGCCGAATATAACCCCACTTCACTTATAAACTTAAAGAGTTGCCGAGACCGGTTTACGCGCATCGTGATTTTGACCATCTTCGGCTTGATTTCCCGGGATTTGGGAGATATTTTCTAGTCCCGGGGACTATAAACTAAGTCCTGATGACCTTGTTTTGCAGTGAAATTGAAACAGCAAAAGTTTTTGAAAGCAGAGTTTCGAGCTTCTGGGCCGAAATATAGTGATGCGCGAAGTGTTTCAGGAAGACGTCAACTCTATCCCGATCCAGGATGTTATCCACAAGTTCTGGCAAATTGAGCCAAAGTTGCTCAAAATCACGATGCGCGTAAGGCCGTTTCGTCTATTTTTTCAGTCTTAAAATGAAGTGGGGCTATATTTCGACCTAGAAGCTCGGCACCGAGCGTGGGCTAATTTAATCTGTGTCGATTTCACTGAAAACTAAGGCAATCAGGAGTTAGTTTAGAGTCCCCGGGACTGAAAAATATTCCCTAAATTAAGGCAAATCGAGCCAAAGTTCCATAAAATCACGATGTGCGTAAGGCGCTCCCGGCTACTCCTTCAGTCTTAAAATGAAGTGAGGCTATATTTCGACCTAGAAGCTCGACAGCGAGCGTGTGCCCCTTTTACCTGTGTCCATTTTACCGAAAACCAAGCCCATCAGGAGTCAGTTTAGAGTCTCCGGTAGTGGAAAATATCCCCCCAAATTTGGGCAACTAGAGCCAAAGTTAGTGAAAATAATTGTGCGCGTGAGGCGGTTTCGTCTACTCTTTCAGGCTTAAAATGTAGTGGGGCTATATTTCGGCCTAGAAGCTCGACACAGAGCGTGCACTCTATTTACCTGTGTCCATTTCACGGAAAACTAAGGCCATCAGGAGTTAGTTTGGAGTCCCCAGGACTGGAAAATATTCCCCAAGTTTGGGCAAATCGTATCAGGGATGCTCAAAATCACGATGCGGGTGAGAATGTCTCGGCTACTCTTTCAGTCTTAAAATAAAGCTGGCCTATATTTGGGCCTATAAGCTCGACACCGAGCGTGCGCTCCTTTTCCCTCTGTCCGTTTCAATGGAAACTACGGCCATCAGGAGTTACTTTAGAGTTCCTTGAAGTGGAAAATTTCCCGCAACTTCCGGCAAATCGAGCCAAAGTTGCTCAAAATCACGATGCGCGTAAGGTGGTCTAGGTTACTCTTTCAGTCTTAAAATTAGGCAACGCTACATTTCGGGCTAGAAACTTGACACCGAGCGTTCGCTCCTTTTACCTGTGTCCATTTCACTGAAAGCTAAGGCAATCAGGAGTTAGTTTAGAGCTCCCAAAGCTGGAAAATACCCCCCAAGTTCCGGAAAATCGGGCCATAGAGGCTCAAAATCACGTTGCGCGCAAGGCGGTCTCGGCTACTCTTTCAGTTTTAAAGTGAAGTGGGGCTATATTTCGACCCAGCAGCTCGAAAGTGGGCGTTCAAAAAGTTTTCCTGTGTCCATTGCTCGGCCAACCAAGGCAATCAGGAGTTAGTTTAGAGTCCCCGGGACTGGAAAATATCCCCCAGTTCCGGGAAATAAAGCCGAACTTGGTCAAAATCACGATGCGCTTAAGACGGTCTCGGCTACTCTTTAAGTCTTAAAGTAAAGTGGGGCTATATTTTGGCCCAGAAGCTTTAAAGTGAGCGTTGAAAAAGTTTTGCCGTTTCCATTTTACTGCAAACCAAGGCAATAAGGAGTTAGTTTAAAGTTCCCGGGTTTGGAAAATATCCCCCAAGCTCCGGGAAATCGAGGCGCAGTTTGTCAAAATCACGATTAGCATAAGGCGGTCTCGGCTACTCTTTCAGTCTTAAAGTGAAGTGTGGCTATATTTTGGCCCAGAAGCTCGCACAAGAGCGTTAAAAAAGTTTTCCTGTGTCCATTTCACTGCAAAGCAAGGCCATCAGGAGTTAGTTTAGAGTCCCCGGGACTGGAAAATATTCCCCAAGTTCCGGCAAATCGAGCAGAAGTTGATCAAAATCACGATGCGCGTAACGCGGTCTCGGCTACTGTTTCAGTCTTAAAGTGAAGTGTGGCTGTATTTCGGCCCACAAGCTCGAAAGTGAGCGTTCAAAAAGTTTTGCTGTGTCCATTTCACTGCAAACCAAGGCCATCAGGCGTTAGTTTAGAGTACGCGGAAGTAGAAAATATCCCCCCAGTTCCGGGAAATCGAGCGCAAGTTGGTCAAAATCACGATGCGCGCAAGGCGGTCCCGGCTACTCTTTCAGTCTTAAAGTGAAGTTGCGCTATATTTCGGCCCAGAGGCTCGAAAGTGCGCATTCGAAAAGTTTTGCTGTGTCCATTTCACTGCAAAGCAAGGCCATCAGGAGTTAGTTTAGAGCCCTTGGGACTAGAAAATATTTCCCAAGTTCCGCCAGATCGAGCCGAAGTTGGTCAAAGTCACGATGCGCGTAAGGCGCTCTCGGTTAGTCTTTCAGTCTTAAAGTGAAGTTGGGCTATAGTTCGGCCAAGAAGCTCGAAAGTGCGCGTTCAAAAAGTTTTGCTCTGTCCCTTTCACTGGAAACCAAGGCCGTCAGGAGTTAGTTTAGAGTGCCCGGGAGTGGAAAATATTCTATAAGTTCCACGAAATCGCGCGAAGTTGATCAAAATCACCATGCGCGTAACGGGCTCTCGGCTATTCTTTCAGTCTTAAATTTAAGTAGGGCTATATTTCGGCCCTGAAGCTCGAAGGTGAGCGTTGAGAATGTTTTGCTGTGTTCATTAAATTGGAAACCAAGGTCATCGGGAGTTAGTTTAGCGTCCCCGGGACTTTAAATTATTCGTCAACATCCGGGAAATCGAGCAAAAGTGGCCCAAAATCACGATGCGCGTAAGGCGGTCTCGGCTATTCTTTCAGTCTTAAAATTAAGGGGGGCTATATTTCGACCTAGAAGCTCGAGACCGGGCGTGCGCTAATTTTAGCTGTGTCCATTTTACTGACATCTTAGGCGATCAGGTGTTAGTTTAGAGTCCTTGGGACTGGAAAATATTTCCCAAATTCTGGCAGATCGAGCCAAAGTTGCTGAAAATCACGATGCGCGTAAGGCGGTCTCGGCTACTCTTTCAGTCTTAAAATGAAGTGGGGCTATATTTCGGCCGACAAGCTCGACACCGAGCGTGCGCTCCTTTTGCCTGTGTACATATCACTGAAAACTAAGTTCATCATGAGTTAGCATAGAGTCCTCGGGACTGGAAAATATTCCCCGAATTCCGGCAAATCGAGCCAAAGAAGCTCAAAATCAAGATGCGAGTAAGGCGGTCTCGGCTACTCTCTCACTCTGAAAATGAAGTGGGGCCATATTTCACTAAGAACTAAGAACTAAGTCCATCAGGAGATAGTTTAGCCATAGTTTCTTAAAATTACGATAAGCGTACGGCAGTTTCGTTTACTCTTTCAGTCTTAAAATGAAGTGGGGCTTTATTTCGACCTAGAAACTCGACAGGGAGCGTGCGCTCCTGTTACCTGTGACCATTTTACTGAAAACTAAGGTTATCGGGAGTTACCTTAGAGTCCCCGGCACTGGAAAATATCCCCCAAGTTTTGGCAGATCGAGCCATAGTGGCTAAAAATTTCGATGCGCTTAAGGCGGTTTCGTCTACCCTTTCAGTCTTAAAATAAAGTGGGGCTACATTTCGGCCTACAACCTGGAAACCTAGCGTGCGCTCCTTTTACCTGTGTCCATTTCACTGAAAACCAAGGCAATCAGGAGTTAGTTTAGAGCTTCCGGGACTGGAAAATATCCCCCAAAGCCCGAGAAATCAAGCCGAAGTTGGACAAATTTACCATGCGTGTAAGGCGGTGTCGACTACTCTTTCAGTCTTAAAGTGAAGTGGGGCTATATTTTGGCCCAGAAGCTCGAAATTGAACGTTCAAAAAGTTTGGCTGTGTCCATTTCACTGAAAACCAAGGCCATCAGGAATTAGTTTAGAGTGCCCGGGACTGTGAATTATTTCCGAAGTTCCGGGAAATTGAGCCGACGTAACCCAAACTCACGATGCGCGTAAGGCAATCTCAGCTACTCTTTTAGTCTTAAAGTGAAGTAGGGCTATGCTTCGGCCCAGAAGCTCGAAAATGAGCGTTCAAAAAGTTGTGCTGTGTCCATTTCACTGCAAACCAAGGCAATCAGGAGTTACTTTAGAGTCCCCGGTACCGGAAAATATCCCCCATTTCCCGGGAAATCGAGCCAAAGTTGGTCACAATCGTGATAAGCGTAAGGCGGTCTCGGCTACTCTTTCATTCTTTAAGTGAACTGGGGCAATATTTCCGCCCAGAAGCTTGAAAGTGAGCGTTCAGAAAGTTTTGCTGTGTCCATTTCACTCCAAAGCAAGGCCATCAGGAGTTACTTTAGAGTCCGCGGGACTGTAAAATATCCCCCAAGTTCCGGGAAATCGAGCCGAAGTTGGTCAAAATTACGATGCGCGTAAGCCGGTCTCGGCTACTCTTTCAATCTTAAAGTAAAGTGGAGCTATATTTCGGCCCAGAAGTTCGAAAGTGAGTGTTTAAAAAGTTTTGCTGTGTCAATTTCACTGCAGACCAAGGACGTCGGGGGCCAGTTTAGAGTCCCCGGGAATGGAAAATATCCCCCAAGTTCCGGGAAATTTAGCCAAAGTTCGTCAAAATCACGACGCGCGTACGGCGGTCTCGGCTACTCTTTCAGTCTTAAAGTGAAGTCGGGCAATATTTCGGCCCAGAAGCTCGAAACTGAGTGTTTAAAAAGTTTTGCTGTGTCAATTTCACTGCAAACCAAGGCCATCACGAATTAGTTTATAGTCCACAGAACTGGAAAATATTCCCTAAGTTCCGGCCAATCGAGCCGAAGTTGGTCAAAATCACGATGCGCGTAAGGCGGACTCGGCTCATCTTTCACTCCTCAAGTAAAGTGGGGCTATATTTCGGCCCAGAAGCTCGAAACTCTGCTTTCAAAAACTTTTGCTGTTTCAATTTCACTGCAAAACAAGGTCATCAGGACTTAGTTTAAAGTCCCCGGGACTAGAAAATATCCCCCAAGTCCGGGGAAATCAAGCCGAAGATGGTCAAAATCGCGATGCGCGTAAAGCGGTCTCGGCAACTCTTTAAGTCTTAAAGATAGGTGGGGTTATATTTCGGCCACGAAGGTCCAAAGTGAGCGTTCAAAAAGTTTTGATGTGTCCATTTCACTGCAAAGCAAGGCCATCAGGAGTTAGTTTAGAGTCCCCGCGACTGGAAAATATCCCCCAAGTTCCGGAAAATCAAGCGAAAGTTGGTCAAAATCACGATGCGCGTAAGACGGTCTCGGCTACTCTTTCAGGCTTAAAATGAAGTGGGGCTATATTCGGCTCAGAAGCTTGAAGGTGAGCGTTTAAAATGTTTTGCTCTGTCCATTTCAATGCAAACCAAGGCAATCGGGAGTTAGTTTACAGTCCCCGGGACTGAAAAATATCCACAAGTTCCGGCAAATTGAGCCAAAGTTGCTCAAAATCACGATGCGCGTAAGGGCGTTTCGTCTATTTTTTCAGTCTTAAAATGAAGTGGGGCTATATTTCGACCTAGAAGCTCGGCACCGAGCGTGCGCTAATTTAATCTGTGTCGATTTGACTGAAAACTAAGGCATTCAGGAGTTAGTTTAGATTCCCCAGGACTGAAAAATATTCCCTAACTTAAGGCAAATCGAGCCAAAGTTCCATAAAATCACGATGTGCGTAAGGCGCTCCCGGCTACTCCTTCAGTCTTAAAATGAAGTGGGGCTATATTTCGACCTAGAAGCTCGACACCGAGCGTGTGCCCCTATTACCTGATTTAGTTTAGAGTCCCCGGGACTGGAAAATTTCCCCCCAGTTCCGGGAAATGGAGCCGAACTTGGTCAAAATCACGATGCGCTTAAGACGGTCTCGGCTACTCTTTAAGTCTTAAAGTGAAGTGGGGCTATGTGTTGGCCCAGAAGCTTTAAAGTGAGCGTTGAAAAAGTTTAACCGTTTCCATTTTACTGCAAACCAAGGCAATCAGCAGTTAGTTTAAAGTTCCCGGGTCTGGAAAATATTCCCCAAGCTCCGGGAAACCGAGGCGTACTTTGTCAAAATCACGATTCGCATAAGGCGGTCTCGGCTACTCTTTCAGTCTTAAAGTGAAGTGTGGCTATATTTTGGCCCAGAAGCTCGTACAAGAGCGTTCAAAAAGTTTTCCTATGTCCACTTCACTGCAAAGCAAGGCCATCAGGAGTTAGTTTAGAGTCCCCGGGACTGGAAAATATCCCCCAAGTTTCCGAAAATCTAGCTTAAGTAAGTCAAAATTACGATGCGCGTAAGGCGGCCTCGGCTACTCTTTCAATCTTAAAGTAAAGTGGGGCTATCTCTCGTCCAAGAAGCTCGAAAATGAGCGTTCAAAGAGCCTTGCTGTGTCCCGTTTACAGCAGACCAAGGACGTCGGGGGTCAGTTTAGAGTCCCCGGCAATGGAAAATATCCCCCAAGTTTCCGAAAATCGAGCTTAAGTTAGTCAAAATTACGATGCGCATAAGGCGGCCTCGGCTACTCTTTCAATCTTAAAATGAAGTGGGGCTAAACTTTTGGGCCCACAGGCTGGAAAGTCAGCGTTCAAAAAGTTTTGCTGTTTCCATTTCACTCCAAACCAAGACCAGCAGGAGTTAGTTGAGAGTCCCCGGGACTGCAAAATATCCCCCAAGTTCCGGGAAATCAACCCGAAGTTTCTCAAAATCACGATGCGCGTAAGGCGGTCTCGGCTACCCTTTTAGTGTTCAAGTAAAGTGGGGCTATATTTTGGCCCAGAAGCTCGAAATTGAGCGTTCAAAAAGTTTTGCTGTGTCCATTTTACTGCAAACCAAGGCCATCAGGAATTAGTTTAGAGTCCTCAGAACTGGAATATATCCCCTAAGTTCCGGCAAATCGAGCCGAAGTTGCTCAAAATCAGGATGCGAGTAAGTCGGTCTCGGCTACTCTTTCAGTCTTCAAGGGAAGTGTGGCTTTATTTCGGTCCAGAACCTCGAAAGTGTGCGTTGAAAAACTTGTGCTGTGTAAATTTCACTGCAAACCATGGCAATCAGGAGTTAGTTTAGAGTCCCCGGGACTGGAAAATATTGCCCAAGTTCCGGCAAATCGAGCAGAAGTTGATCAAAATCACGATGCGCGTAACGCGGTCTCGGCTACTGTTTCAGTCTTAAAGTGAAGTGTGGCTGTATTTCGGCCCACAAGCTCGAAAGTGAGCGTTCAAAAAGTTTTGCTGTGTCCATTTCACTGCAAACCAAGGCCATCAGGCGTTAGTTTAGAGTACCCGGAAGTAGAAAATATCCCCCCAGTTCCGGGAAATCGAGAACAAGTTGGTCAAAATCACCATGCGGTAGGGGCGGACCCGGCTACTCTTTCAGTCTTAAAGTGAAGTTGCGCTATATTTCGGCCCAGAGGCTCGAAAGTGCGCATTCGAAAAGTTTTGCTGTGTCCATTTCATTGCAAAGCAAGGCCATCAGGAGTTAGTTTAGAGCCCTTGGGACTAGAAAATTTCCCAAGTTCCGCCAGATCGAGCCGAAGTTGGTCAAAGTCACGATGCGCGTAAGGCGCTCTCGGTTAGTCTTTCAGTCTTAAAGTGAAGTTGGGCTATAGTTCGGCCAAGAAGCTCGAAAGTGCGCGTTCAAAAAGTTTTGCTCTGTCCCTTTCACTGGAAACCAAGGCCGTCAGGAGTTAGTTTAGAGTGCCCGGGAGTGGAAAATATTCTCCAAGTTCCAGGAAATCGCGCCGAAGTTGATCAAAATCACCATGCGCGTAACGGACTCTCGGCTATTCTTTCAGTCTTACATTTAAGTAGGGCTATATTTCGGCCGACAAGCTCGACATCGAGCGTGTGCTCCTTTTGGCTGTGTACATATCACTGAAAACTACGTTCATTATGAGTTAGCATAAAGTCCTCGGGACTGGAAAATATTCCCCGACTTCCGGCAAATCGAGCCAAAGGTGCTCAAAATCAAGATGCGAGTAAGGCGGTCTCGGCTACTCTCTCACTCTGAAAATGAAGTAGGGCCATATTTCGGTTCTACAAGCTTGACACCGAGCGTGCGCTCCTTTTGCCTGTGTTTTTTTCACTAAGTACTAAGTCCATCAGGAGATAGTTTAGAGTCCTCGAGACTGGAAACTATCCTCCAAGTTTCGGCAAATTGAGTCATAGTTTCTTAAAATTACGATAAGCGTACGGCAGTTTCGTTTACTCTTTCAGTCTTAAAATGAAGTGGGGCTTTATTTCGACCTAGAAACTCGACAGGGAGCGTGCGCTCCTGTTACCTGTGACCATTGTACTGAAAACTAAGGTTATCAGGAGTAAGCTTAGAGTCCCCGGGACTGGAAAATATCCCCCAAGTTTTGGCAGATCGAGCCATAGTGGCTAAAAATTTCGATGCGCTTAAGGCGGTTTCGTCTACCCTTCCAGTCTTAAAATAAAGTGGGGCTACATTTCGGCCTACAACCTGGAAACCTAGCGTGCGCTCCTTTTACCTGTGTCCATTTCACTGAAAACCAAGGCAATCAGGAGTTAGTTTAGAGCTTCCGGGACTGGAAAATATCCCCCAAAGCCCGAGAAATCAAGCCGAAGTTGGAGAAATTTACCATGCGCGTAGGGCGGTGTCGGCTACTCTTTAAGTCCTAAAGTGAAGTGGGGCTATATTTCGGTCCAGAAGCTCGAAAATGAGCGTTCAAAAAGTTTTCCTGTGTCAATTTCACTTCGAAACAAAGCCATCAAGAGTTAGTTTAGAGTCCCAGGGACTGGAAAATATCCCGTAAGTGCCGAAAAATCGAGACAAAGTTTGGCAAAATAGATAAGTGCGTAAGGCCGTCTCGGCTACTCTTTTAGTGTTAAAATAAAGTGGGGCTCTATTTCGGCCCAGAAGCTCCAAAGTAAGGGTTCAAAAAAATTTGCTGTGTCCATTTCACTGGAAACCAAGGCCATCAGGAGTTAGTTTAGTGTTCTCGGGACTGGAATATATCCCCCAGGTTCCGGGAAATCGAGCCGAAGTTAGTCAAAATCACGATTTGCGTAAGACAGACTCGGCTACTCTTACTCTTAAAAACAAGTGGGGCTATATTTCGGCCCAGAAGCTCGAAGGTGAGTCTTCACAACGTTTTGCTGTGTCAGTTTCAATGCAAAGCAAGGCGATCAGGAGTTAGTTTAGAGTCCCCGGGACTGGAAAATATCCCCCAAGTTCCGGGATATCGATCCGAAGTTGGTCAAAATCACGATGCGCGAAACGCGATCTCGGCTATTGTTTCAGTCTTAAAGTGAAGTGGGGCTATATTTCGGCCCAGAAGCTCGAAAGTGACCGTTTAAAAAGTTACGCTTTGTGCATTTAACTGCAAACAAAGGCCATCAGGAGTTAGTTTAAAGTGCCCCGGACTGGAAAATGTCCGGCAAGTTCCGGGAAATCGAGCTGAAGTTGGTCAAAATCATGATGCCTGTAAGGCGGTCTCCACTACTCTTTCAGTCTTAAAGTGAAGTGGGGCTATATTTCGGTCTAGAAGCTGCAAAGTGATCGTTAAAAAAGTTAAGCTCTGTGCATTTCACTGCAAACCAAGGCCATCAGGAGTTAGTTTAGAGTCCCCCGGACCGGAAATTATCCCCCTAGTTCCGGGAAAGCGAGCTGAACTTGGTCAAAATCACGATGCGCGTAAGGCGGTCTCGGCTACTACTTCAGGGTTAAAGTGAAGTGGGCTTCTATTTAAGCCTACAAGCTAGAAGGTGAGTGTTAAAAAAGTTCTGCTCTGTCCATTTCTCCGAAAACCAAGGCCATAAGGAATTAATTTAGAGCTCGCGGGACTCGAATATATCCGCCAAGCTCCGGAAAATCGACCCGAAGTTGATCAAAATCACGATGCGCGCAAGGCGGTCTCAGCTATTCTTTCAGTCTTAAAGTGAAGTTGGGCTATATTTTAGGCCAGAAGCTCGAAGAGAAGAGTTGAAACAGTTTTGCTGTGTCCATTTCACCTCAAACCAAGGCCATCAGGAATAAGTTTAGAGTCCACAGAACTGGAAAATATTCCCTAATTTCCGGCAAATCGAGCCGAAGTTGGTCAAAATCACGATGCGCGTAAGGCGGACTCGGCTGATCTTTCACTCTTCAAATGAAGTGGGGCTATATTTCGGCCTAGAAGCTCGAAACATTGCTTTCAAAAAGTTTGGCTGTTTCAATTTCACTGCAAAACAAGGCCATCCGGACTTAGTTTAGAATCCCCGGGACTAGAAAATATCCCCCAAGTTTCGCGAAATCAAGCCGAAGATGGTCAAAATCACGATGCGCGTAAGGCGGTCTCGGCTACTCTTTAACTCTGAAAGTGAAGTGGGGCTATGTTTCGGCTCAGAAGCTCGAAAGGAAGCGTTCAAAAAGTTTTCCTGTGTCCATTTCACTGCAAACCCAGGCCATCAGGAGTTAGTTTAGAGTCCCCGGGACTGGAATATATCCCCCAAGTTCCGGGAAATCGAGCCAAATTTGGTCAAAATCACCATGCGCGTAAGCCGGTCTCGGCTACTCTATCAGTCTTAAAGTAAAGTTGGGCTATATTTAGTTCCAGAAACTCACAAGTGAGCGTTTAAAAAGTTCTGCTAGGTCCACTTCACTGCAAACCACGACAATGAGGAGTTAGTTTAGAAATCCCGGGACTGGAAAATATCCTCGAAGTTGCGGGAAATCGAGCCGAAGTTGGTGAAAATCACGATGCGCGGAAGGCGTTCTTTGCTACTCTTTCCGTCTTAAAGTGAAGTGGAGCTATATTTCGGCCTAGAAGCTCGACACCGAGCGAGCGCTCCTTTTATCTGTGTCCATTTCAGTAAAAATTAAGGCCATCAGAAGTTAGTTTAGAGTCCCCGGGACTGTAAAATATCAACCAAAATCCGGCAAATCAAGCAAAGTTGCTGAAAATCACGATGTGCGTAAGAGTTTATGGTACTCTTACCGTTTTAAATTAAAGTGGGGCTATATTTCGGCCTAGAAGCTCCCCACCTAGCGTTCGCTTCGTTTACCTCTGTCCTTTTCACTTAATAATACGGCAATCAGGAGTTAGTTTAGAGTCCCCGGGACTGAAAAATATCCCCCTAGTCCCCGCAAATCCAGCCAAAGATGCTCAAAAATCACTATTCGCGTAAGGCGGTCTCGGCTACTCTTTTAGTCTTAAAATGAAGTGGGGCTATATTTCGGCCTAGAAGCTCGACACCTAGCTTGCGCTTCTTTAACCTGTGTCCATTTCAGCAAAAAATAAAGACATCAGGGTTTAGTTTAGAGATTCCGGCACTGGAAAATATCCCCCAATTTCCTGAAAATCCAGCCGAAGTTGATCAAAATCACGATACACGTAAGGCGGTCTCGGCTACTCTTTCAGTCTTGAAGTGAAGTGGGGCTACATTGCTGCCCAAGAGCTTGAAAGTGAGCGTTTAAAAAGTTTTGCTCTGTCTATTTCACTGCAAACGAAGGCCATCAGGAGTTAATTTAGAGTTTCCGGGAGTAGAAAATATCCCCCAACTTCCTGGCAATCGAGCCGAGGTTGGTTAAAATCACCATGCCCGTAAGGCGGTCTCGGCTACTCTTTCAGTCTTAAAGTGAAGTGGGGCAATATTTCGGCCCAGAAGCTCTAAAGTGAGTGTTTAAAAAGGTTTTGCTGTGTCAATTTCACTGCAAACCAAAGCCATCAGGAATTGGTTTAGAGACCCAGGGAGTGGAAAATATCCCCCAAATTCCGGGAAATTTAGCCGAAGTTGGTCAAAATCACCATGTGCGTAGGGCGGTCTCGGCTAATCTTTCAGTCTTAAAGTGAAGTGGGGCTATATTTCTTCCCAGAAGCTCGAAAGTGACCGTTCAAAAGGTCTTCCTGTATCAATTTCACTGCAAACAAAGGCGAGCAGAAGTTAGGCTAGAGTCCCAGGGACTGGAAAATATCCTGTAGGTGCGGGAAAATGGGGACAAAGGTTGTCAAAATGAAGATACGCGTAAGGCCGTCTCCACTATTCGTTCAGTCTTAAAGTGAAGTGAGGCTCTACTTCGGCCCAGAAGGTCCAAAGTGAGCGTTCAAAAAAAATTGCTGTGTCCATTTCACTGCAAACCAAGGCAATAAGGAGATAGTTTAGAGTCCCCGAGACTTGACTATATCCCCTAAGTTCCGGGAAATCGAGGCAAAGTTTGTCAAACTCGGGGACTGGAAAATACCCCCCAAGTTCCTAGAAATCGATCCGAAGTGGGTCAAAATCACGATGCGCGTAAGGCGGTCTCGGCTACTCTTTCAGTCTTAAAGTGAAGTGTGGCTATATTTCGGCAAGGAAGGTCGAAAGTGAGCGTTGGAAAAGTTATGCTGTGCCCAATTCACTAAAAAGCAAGGCAATCAGGTGTTAGTTTAGAGTCCGCCGGATTTGAAAATATCCCCCAAGTTCCGGGAAATCGAGCCTAAGCTGGTCAAAATCACGATGCACGTAAGGCGGTCTCGGCTACTCTTAAAGTCTTAAAGTGAAGTGGGGCTATATTTGGGCCAAGAAGCTCGAAGGTGAGCGTTCAAAATGTTTTCCTATGTCCATTTCAATGCAAACCAAGGCCATCAGGAGTTAGTTTAGAGTCCCCGGGACTAAAAAAATATCCCCCAAGTTGCGGGAAATCGAGCCCAATTTGGTCAAAATCACGATGCGCGTAAGGCGCTCTCGCTTACTCTTTCAGTCTTTAAGTGAAGTGGGGCTACATTTGGGCCAAGAAGCTCGAAAGTGACGGTTCAAAAAGTTTTGCTGTGTCCATTTCAATGCGAACCAAGGCCATCAGGAGTTACTTTAGAGTCCGCGGGACTAAAAAATATTCCCCAAGTTCCGGGAAACCGAGCCGAAGTTGGTCAAAATCACGATGCGCGTAAGGCGGGCTCGCTTACTCTTTCAGTCTTAAAGTAAAGTGGGGCTATATGTCGTCACAGAAGCTCGAAAATCAGCGTTCAAAAAGCCTTGCTGTGTCCAGTTTACTGCAGACCAAGGACGTCGGGGGCCAGTTTAGAGTCCCCGGGAATGGAAAATATCCCCCAAGTTCCGGGAAATTTAGCCGAAGTTGGTCAAAATCACGACGCGCGTACGCGGTCTCGGCTACTCTTTCAGTCTTAAAGTGAAGCGGGTCAATATTTCGACCCAGAAGCTCGAAACTGAGTGTTTAAAAAGTTTTGCTGTCTCAATTTCACTGCAAACCAAGGCCATCAGCAGTTAGTATAGAGACCCAGGGAGTGGAAAATATCCCCCAAATTCCGGGAAATTTAGCCTAAGTTTGTCAAAATCACCATGGGCGTAAGACGGTCTTGGCTAATCTTTCAGTCTTAAAGTGAAGTGGGGCTATATTTCGCCCCAGAAGCTCGAAAGTGAGCGTTCAAAAAGTTTTCCCTTGTCAAGTTCACTTCAACCCAAGGTGATCAGGAGTTAGTTTAGGGTCCCCAGGACTGGAAAATATCCCCCAAGTTCCGGGATATCGATCCGAAGTTGGTCAAAATCACGATGCGCGAAACGCGGGTCGGCTATTGTTGCAGTCTTAAAGTGAAGTGGGGCTATATTTCAGCCCAGAAGCTCGAAAGTGACCGTTTAAACAGTTACGCTTCGTGCCTTTAACTGCAAAAAAGGCCATCAGGAGTTATTTTAAAGTCCCGCGGACTGGAAAATATCCCCAAAGTTCCGGGAAATCGAGCTGAACTTGGTGAAAATCACGATGTCTGTAAGGCGGTCTCGGCTATTCTTTCAGTCTTCAAGTGAAGTGGGGCTATATTCGGCTCAGAAGCTTGAAGGTGAGCGTTTAAAATGTTTTGCTCTGTCCATTTCAATGCAAACCAAGGCGATCGGGAGTTAGTTTACAGTCCCTGGGACTGAAAAATATCCACAAGTTTTGGCAAATTGAGCCAAAGTTGCTCAAAATCACGATGCGCGTAAGGCCGTTTCGTCTATTTTTTCAGTCTTAAAATGAAATGGGGCTATATTTCGACCTAGAAGCTCGGCACCGAGCGTGCGCTAATTTAATCTGCGTCGATTTCACTGGAAACTAAGGCAATCAGGAGTTAGTTTAGAGTCCCCGGGACTGAAAAATATTCCCTAAATTAAGGCAAATAGAGCCAAAGTTCCATAAAATCACGATGTGCGTAAGGCGCTCCCGGCTACTTCTTCAGTCTTAAAATGAAGTGGGGCTATATTTCGGCCTAGAAGCTCGACACCGAGCGTGTGCCCCTTTTACCTGTGTCCATTTTACTGAAAACCAAGGCCATCAGGAGTCAGTTTAGAGTCCCCGGTACTGGAAAATATCCCCCAAATTTGGGCAACTATAGCCAAAGTTGGTGAAAATAATTATGCGCGTGAGGCGGTTTCGTCTACTCTTTCAGTCTTAAAATGTAGTGGGGCTATATTTCGGCCTAGAAGCTCGACACCGAGCGTGCGCTCTATTTACCTGTGTCCATTTCACGGAAAACTAAGGCCATCAGGAGTTAGTTTGGAGTCCCCAGGACTGGAAAATATCCCCCAAGTTTCGGCAAATCTTAACAGGGATGCTCAAAATCACGATGCGCATGAGAATGTCTCGGCTACTCTTTCAGTCTTAAAATAAAGCTGGCCTATATTTCGGCCTATAAGGTCGACACCGAGCGTCCGCTCCTTTTACTTCTGTCCGTTTCAATGGAAACTAAGGCCATCAGGAGTTACTTTAGAGTTCCTTGAAGTGGAAAATATCCCCCAACTACCGGAAAATCGAGCCAAAGTTGCTCAAAATCACGATGTGCGTAAGGTGGTCTAGGTTACTCTTTCAGTCTTAAAATGAGGCAAGGCTACATTTCGGGCTAGAAACTTGACACCGAGCGTGCGCTCCTATTACCTGTGTCGATTTCACTGAAAACTAAGGGAATCAGGAGTTAGTTTAGAGCTCCCAAAGCTGGAAAATACCCCCTTAGTTCCGGGAAATCGAGCCATAGAGGCTCAAAATCACGATGCGCGTAAGGCGGTCTCGTCTACTCTTTCAGCCTTAAAATGAAATGGGCTATGTTTCGGCCCAGCAGCTCGAAAGTGAGCCTTCAAAAAGTTTTCCTGTGTCCATTGCTCGGCCAACCAAGGCAATCAGGAGTTAGTTTAGAGTCCCCGGGACTGGAAAATATCCCCCCAGTTCCAGGAAATGGAGCCGAACTTCGTCAATATCACGATGCGCTTAAGACGGTCTCGGCTACTCTTTAAGTCTTAAAGTGAAGTGGGGCTATGTGTTGGCCCAGAAGCTTTAAAGTGAGCGTTGAAAACGTTTTGCCGCTTCCATTTTACTGCAAACCAAGGCAATCAGGAGTTAGTTTAAAGTTCCCGGGTCTGGAAAATATCCCCCAAGTTCCAGGAAACCGAGGCGTAGTTTGTCAAAATCACGATTCGCATAAGGCGGTCTTGGCTACTCTTTCAGTCTTAAAGTGAAGTGTGGCTATATTTTGGCCCAGAAGCTCGCACAAGAGCGCTAAAAAAGTTTTCCTGTGTCCACTTCACTGCAAAGCAAGGCCATCAGGAGTTAGTTTAGAGTCCCCGGGACTGGAAAATATCCCTCAAGTTTCCGAAAATCTAGCTTAAGTAAGTCAAAATTACGATGCGCGTAAGGCGGCCTCGGCTACTCTTTCAATCTTAAAATGAAGTGGGGCTAAACTTTTGGGCCCACAGGCTGGAAAGTCAGCGTTCAAAAAGTTTTACTGTTTCCATTTCACTCCAAACCAAGACAAGCAGGGGTTAGTTTAGAGTCCCCGGGACTGCAAAATATCCCCCAAGTTCCGGGAAATCAACCCGAAGTTTCTCAAAATCACGATGCGCGTAAGGCGGTCTCGGCTACCCTTTTAGTGTTCAAGTAAAGTGGGGCTATATTTTTGCCCAGGAGCTCGAGATTGAGCGTTCAAAAAGTTTTGCTGTGTCCATTTTACTGCAAACCAAGGCCATCAGGAATTAGTTTAGAGTCCTCAGAACTGGAATATATCCCCTAAGTTCCGGCAAATCGAGCCGAAGTTGCTCAAAATCAGGATGCGCGTAAGTCGGTCTCGGCTACTCTTTCAGTCTTCAAGTGAAGTGGGGCTCTATTTCGGTCCAGAACCTCGAAAGTGTGCGTTGAAAAACTTGTGCTGTGTAAATTTCACTGCAAACCATGGCAATCAGGAGTTAGTTTAGAGTCCCCGGGACTGGAAAATATTGCCCAAGTTCCGGCAAATCGAGCAGAAGTTGATCAAAATCACGATGCGCGTAACGCGGTCTCGGCTACTGTTTCAGTCTTAAAGTGAAGTGTGGCTGTATTTCGGCCCACAAGCTCGAAAGTGAGCGTTCAAAAAGTTTTGCTGTGTCCATTTCACTGCAAACCAAGGCCATCAGGCGTTAGTTTAGAGTACGCGGAAGTAGAAAATATCCCCCCAGTTCCGGGAAATCGAGCCCAAGTTGGTCAAAATCACGATGCGCGCAAGGCGGTCCCGGCTACTCTTTCAGTCTTAAAGTGAAGTTGCGCTATATTTCGGCCCAGAGGCTCGAAAGTGCGCATTCGAAAAGTTTTGCTGTGTCCATTTCACTGCAAAGCAAGGCCATCAGGAGTTAGTTTAGAGCCCTTGGGACTAGAAAATATTTCCCAAGTTCCGCCAGATCGAGCCGAAGTTGGTCAAAGTCACGATGCGCGTAAGGCGCTCTCGGTTAGTCTTTCAGTCTTAAAGTGAAGTTGGGCTATAGTTCGGCCAAGAAGCTCGAAAGTGCGCGTTCAAAAAGTTTTGCTCTGTCCCTTTCACTGGAAACCAAGGCCGTCAGGAGTTAGTTTAGAGTGCCCGGGAGTGGAAAATATTCTCCAAGTTCCAGGAAATCGCGCCGAAGTTGATCAAAATCACCATGCGCGTAACGGGCTCTCGGCTATTCTTTCAGTCTTAAATTTAAGTAGGGCTATATTTCGGCCCTGAAGCTCGAAGGTGAGCGTTGAGAATGTTTTGCTGTGTTCATTAAATTGGAAACCAAGGTCATCGGGAGTTAGTTTAGCGTCCCCGGCACTTTAAATTATTCGCCAACTTCCGGGAAATCGAGCAAAAGTGGCCCAAAATCACGATGCGCGTAAGGCGGTCTCATCTACTCTTTCAGTCTTAAAATTAAGGGGGGCTATATTTCGACCTAGAAGCTCGAGGCCGGGCGTGCGCTAATTTTACCTGTGTCAATTTCACTGACATCTTAGGCGATCAGGTGTTAGTTTAGAGTCCTTGGGACTGGAAAATATTTCCCAAATTCTGGCAGATCGAGCCAAAGTTGCTGAAAATCACGATGCGCGTAAGGCGGTCTCGGCTACTCTTTCAGTCTTAAAATGAAGTGGGGCTATATTTCGGCCGACAAGCTCGACACCGAGCGTGCGCTCCTTTTGCCTGTGTACATATCACTGAAAACTAAGTTCATCGTGAGTTAGCATAGAGTCCTCGGGACTGGAAAATATTCCCCGAATTCCGGCAAATCGAGCCAAAGATGCTCAAAATCAAGATGCGAGTAAGGCGGTCTCGGCTACTCTTTCACTCTGAAAATGAAGTGGGGCCATATTTGGGTTCTACAAGCTTGACACCGAGCGTGCGCTCCTTTTGCCTGTGTCCTTTTCACTAAGAACTAAGTCCATCAGGAGATAGTTTAGAGTCCTCGAGACTGGAAACTATCCTCCAAGTTTCGGCAAATTGAGCCATAGTTTCTTAAAATTACGATAAGCGTACGGCAGTTTCGTTTACTCTTTCAGTCTTAAAATGAAGTGGGGCTTTATTTCGACCTAGAAGCTCGACAGGGAGCGTGCGCTCCTGTTACCTGTGACCATTGTACTGAAAACTAAGGTTATCAGGAGTTAGCTTAGAGTCCCCGGGACTGGAAAATATCCCCCAAGTTTTGGCAGATCGAGCCATAGTGGCTAAAAATGTCGATGCGCTTAAGGCGGTTTCGTCTACCCTTTCAGTCTTAAAATAAAGTGGGGCTACATTTCGGCCTACAACCTGGAAACCTAGCGTGCGCTCCTTTTACCTGTGTCCATTTCACTGAAAACCAAGGCAATCAGGAGTTAGTTTAGAGCTTCCGGGACTGGAAAATATCCCCCAAAGCCCGAGAAATCAAGCCGAAGTTGGACAAATTTACCATGCGCGTAGGGCGGTGTCGGCTACTCTTTCAGTCTTAAAGTGAAGTGGGGCTATATTTCGGTCCAGAAGCTCGAAAGTGAGCGTTCAAAAAGTTTTGCTCTCTGAATTTAACTGAAAACCAAGGCTATCGTGAGTTAGTTTAGAGTCCCCGGGACTGAAAAATATCCCTTAAGTTCCGGAAACTCGAGCCGAAGTTGGTCAAAATCACGATGCGGCTAAGGCGGTCTCGGCTGCTCTTTCAGTTTTAAAGTGAAGTGGGGCTATATTTCTCCCCAGAATTTCGAAAGTATCCGTTCAAAAAAATTGGCTGTGTCTATTTCACTGCAAACCAAGGCCATCAGGAATTACTTTAGAGTCCTTGGGACTGGAATATATCCCCGAAGTTTCGGGAAATCTAGCCGAGGTTGGTCAAAACCACGATGCGCGTAAGACGGTCTCGGCTACTCTTCCAGTCTTAAAGTGAAGTGGGGCTATATTTCGGCTCAGAAGCTCGAAGGGGAGCGTTCAAAAAGTTTTGCTCTCTCCATTTCAATGCAAACCAAGGCAATCGGGAGTTGATTTAGAGTCCTCGGTACCGGAAAATATCCCCCATTTCCCGGGAAATGGAGCCAAAGTTGGTCACAATCACGATAAGCGTTAGGCGGTCTCGGCTACTCTTTCATTCTTAAAGTGAACTGGGGCAATATTTCCGCCCAGAAGCTTGAAAGTGAGCGTTCAGAAAGTTTTGCTGTGTCCATTTCACTCCAAAGCAAGGCCATCAGGAGTTACTTTAGAGTCCGCGGGACTGTAAAATATCCCTCAAGTTCCGGGAAATCGAGCCGAAGTTGGTCAAAATTACGATACGCGTAAGGCGGTCTCGGCTACTCTTTCAATCTTAAAGTAAAGTGGAGCTATATTTCGGCCCAGAAGCTCGAAAGTGAGCGTTCAACATGTTTTGCTGTGTCCATTTTACTGCAGACCAAGGACGTCGAGGGCCAGTTTAGAGTCCCCGGGAATGGAAAATATCCCCCAAGTTTCGGGAAATTTAGCCAAAGTTGGTCAAAATCACGACGCGCGTACGGCGGTCTCCGTTACTCTTTCAGTCTTAAAGTGAAGTGGGGCAATATTTCGACCCAGAAGCTCGAAACTGAGTGTTTAAAAAGTTTTGCTGTCTCAATTTCACTGCAAACCAAGGCCATCAGGAGTTACTTTAGAGACCCAGGGAGTGGAAAATATCCCCCAAATTCCGGGAAACTTAGCCGAAGTTTGTCAAAATCACCAGGGCCTAAGGCGGTCTTGGCTAATCTTTCAGTCTTAAAGTGAAGTGGGGCTATATTTCAACCCAGAAGCTCGAAAGTGAGCGTTCAAAAAGTTTTCCTGTGTCAATTTCACTTCGAAACAAAGCCATCAAGAGTTAGTTTAGAGTCCCAGGGACTGGAAAATATCCCGTAAGTGCCGAAAAATCGAGACAAAGTTTGGCAAAATAAATAAGCGCGTAAGGCCGTCTCGGCTACTCTCTTAGTGTTAAAATAAAGTGGGGCTCTATTTCGGCCCAGAAGCTCCAAAGTAAGGATTCAAAAAAATTTGCTGTGTCCATTTCACTGGAAACCAAGGCCATCAGGAGTTAGTTTAGTGTTCCCGGAACTGGAATATATCCCCCAGGTTCCGGGAAATCGAGCCGAAGTTAGTCGAAATCACGATTTGCGTAAGACAGACTCGGCTACTCTTACTCTTAAAAAGAAGTGGGGCTATATTTCGGCCCAGAAGCTCGAAGGTGAGTCTTCACAACGTTTTTCTCTGTCAGTTTCAATGCAAAGCAAGGCGATCAGGAGTTAGTTTAGAGTCCCCGGGACTAGAAAATATCCCCCAAGTTCCGGGATATCGATCCGAAGTTGGTCAAAATCACGATGCGCGAAACGCGATCTCGGCTATTGTTTCAGTCTTAAAGTGAAGTGGGGCTATATTTCGGCCCAGAAGCTCGAAAGTGACCGTTTGAAAAGTTACGCTTTGTGCATTTAACTGCAAACAAAGGCCATCAGGAGTTAGTTTAAAGTCCCCCGGACTGGAAAATATCCGCCAAGTTCCGGGAAATCGAGCTGAAGTTGGTCAAAATCATGATGCCTGTAAGGCGGTCTCCACTACTCTTTCAGTCTTAAAGTGAAGTGGGGCTATATTTCGGCCCAGAAGCTGCAAAGTGATCGTTAAAAAAGTTATGCTCTGTGCATTTCACTGCAAAACAAGGCCATCAGGAGTTAGTTTGGTCCCCCGGACTGGAAAATATCCCCCAAGTTCCGGGAAATCGAGCTGAACTTGGTCAAAATCACGATGCGCGTAAGGCGGTCTCGGCTACTATTTCAGGGTTAAAGTGAAGTGGGCTTCTATTTTAGCCCACAAGCTAGAAGGTGACTGTTAAAAAAGTTCTGCTCTGTCCATTTCTCCGAAAACCAAGGCCATAAGGAGTTAATTTAGAGCTCGCGGGACTCGAATATATCCGCCAAGCTCCGGGAAATCGACCGGAAGTTGGTCAAAATCACGATTCGCGCAAGACGGTTTCGGCTACTCTTTCAGTCTTAAAGTAAAGTGGGCTATATTTCGGGCCAGAAGCTCGAAAGCGAGCGTTCAAAAAGTTTCGCTGTGTCTATTTCAATGCAAACCAAGACGATCAGGAGTTAGTTTAGAGTCTCCAGGACTGGAAAATATCCTCCAAATTCCGGGAAATCGAGCCGAAGGTTGTCAAAATCACGAGGCGCGCAAGGCGGTCTCAGCTATTCTTTCAGTCTTAAAGTGAAGTTGGGCTATATTTAAGGCCAGAAGCTCGAAGATAAGCGTTCAAAAAGTTTTGCTGTGTCCATTTCACTGCAAACCAAGGCCATCAGGAATAAGTTTAGAGTCCACAGAACTGGAAAATATTCCCTAATTTCCGGCAAATCGAGCCGAAGTTGGTCAAAATCACGATGCGCGTAAGGCGGACTCGGCTCATCTTTCACTCTTCAAGTGAAGTGGGGCTATATTTCGGCCTAGAAGCTCGAAACTTTGCTTTCAAAAAGTTTGGCTGTTTCAATTTCACTGCAAAACAAGGCCATCCGGACTTAGTTTAGAATCCCCGGGACTAGAAAATATCCCCCAAGTCCCGCGAAATCAAGCCGAAGATGGTCAAAATCACGATAAGGCGGTGTCGGCTACTCTTTAAGTCTTAAAGTGAAGTGGGGCTATGTTTCGGCCCAGAAGCTCGAAAGGAAGCGTTCAAAAAGTTTTCCTGTGTCCATTTCACTGCAAACCCAGGCCATCAGGAGTTAGTTTAGAGTCCCCGGGACTGGAATATATCCCCCAAGTTCCGGGAAATCGAGCCAAATTTGGTCAAAATCACCATGCGCGTAAGCCGGTCTCGGCTACTCTATCAGTCTTAAAGTAAAGTTGGGCTATATTTAGTTCCAGAAACTCACAAGTGAGCGTTTAAAAAGTTCTGCTAAGTCCACTTCACTGCAAACCACGACAATGAGGAGTTAGTTTAGAAATCCCGGGACTGGAAAATATCCTCGAAGTTGCGGGAAATCGAGCCGAAGTTGGTGAAAATCACGATGCGCGGAAGGCGTTCTTTGCTACTCTTTCCGTCTTAAAGTGAAGTGGGGCTATATTTCGGCCTAGAAGCTCGACACCGAGCGAGCGCTCCTTTTATCGATTGGCGATTTTCCCCATATCAACTTTTTTTTCTCTCGTAAGTTCTCGCGCGTTTAAGAGATGTGCCACACTGGCGTTTTAGGTCCGGGGATCCCAACCAATGCCTACTTAACTTTTTACAGATGCTACTTTTGGCCCTCCTCAAAATATACACACCTGTATTTCACTTGTGGAAGTCTATGCATTTGGACAGTGTTTGAGTTTGAGATTCTCGCCCATATCAACTTTCTTTTCTCTCGTAGGTTCTCGCGCGCTTAGAGACGCGCCACACTCGCGTGTTTGGTACGGGGATCCCAACCAATGCTTACATAACTTTTTAAAGATGCTACTATTAGCGCTCCGCCAATTCTAAACACGTGTGTTTCACTTGTGAAAGTCAATTTTAAACAGTATTTGAGTCTTAGATTCTCGCCCATATCAACTTTCCTTTCTATCGTATGTTCTCGTGCGTTTGGGGATGCGCCACTCTCGCATTTTAGGTGCGGAGATCCCAACCAATGCTTGCCTAACTTTTCATAGATGCAATTTTCAGCCTTCCCTCAAACCTACAAACGTGTTTTTCACCCTTGGAACTTTATCGATTTGGACAGTGTTTGGGTTGCAGATTTTCCCCCATATCAAATTTCTTTTCTTTCGTAAGTTCTCGCATGTTTAGAGATGCGCCCCACTCCGCCCATATCAACTTTCTTTTCTCTTGTAAGTTCTCGCACGTTTAGGGAGCCCCACACTCGTTCTTTAGATGCGGGAATTCCAACTAATGCTTACCTAACTTTTTAAAGATATTACTTTTAGCACTTCCCCAAATCTTTACACGTGTATTTCACTTGTGGATGGGTGAGAGATTCTCGCCCATATCAAATTTGCGTTAGAGATGCGCCACACTCGAGGTTTTAGTGTCCGGATCTCAAACTATGCTTACTGGTCTTTTTAAAAATGCTAGATTTTGCCCTTTCTGAAGTCTACACACGTGTATTTCACTTGTGGTAGTCTGTTGCTTTGGACCATGCCTGGGTTGGAAATTGTCGCCAATTTATATTTTTTCTCTCCCGTGTTTCCGTGCGTTTAGAGATGCGCCACATTCGCGATTTTGGTGTCGGTATCTCAAACTATGCTTACTGGACTTTTTCAAGGTGCTAGATTTAGTCCTCTCTCAAATCTACACACGTGTATGTCAATTGTGGAAGTCTATCGATTTAGACAGTGTTTAGGTTGGATATTCTCGCCCATATCAACTTTCTTTTCCCTAGTAAGTTGTCGCGCGCTTAGAGATGCCTCACACTCGCAGTTTTGGTTTGGGGATCTCAAAGTATGCTTACTGGACTTTTTAGAGATGCTAGATTTGGCCCTTTCTCAAATCTACACACGTGTATTTCACTTGTGGTAATCTGTCGCTTTAGACAATGCTTGAGTTGGAGATTCTCGCCCATTTATATTTTTTCTCTGGCGTTTTTCGCGCGTTTAGAGATGCGCAAGGTCATTTGAAAATCGCTCTATAAATTGTTCTTGTTATCATCATAATTGTAGAACTTTGCTCTTTGACCCAGCCTATCATCAACATTTTGTTTTTTATCACCGTCTGGAAAATAATCAGAGAGGTTTTCATTATTGAGTCGGCTGAACTGTGTCTTTTAAAAAGGGTCCATTTCGGTTTTTATTGTCATTTTTAATGCTTATCTTTTTACAATTGTGGCGTTGTGAACTTTTTAGCACGCCACAGAAATCTTTTATCGTTATTATTGTAGCAAATGGGTTTTAGATAGTTACAAGAATTTACCTGGCTACATTTCGGCCAGCATGCACATAACCAAACTTTCGATTATTTTTCCCTTGTCGATTACACTGAAGGACAAGGTGGTCTGGAGTTAGTTTGAAGTCCATGGGACTCGGAAATATCGTCCAAGCTCTTGGGAATCAAGTTTAAGTAGGTCAAAATCAAAGTTTGCGCAGCCCGGTCTTTGCTTATTGCAGTAGACTACGAATAGTCCCCCTTTCGCTTAGTTCGTCGTGTGTGACGCAAAAGAAAACCGCGAGAAAAAAATGGTCGTGCAAAATCCTAAGGGCCAGAAATTACTCTAGGGAAATTACTGCCAGAGTAATTTCGCGCGGTCTTTTTACCTCGAGTTTTACTTAAGGTCACGCTCGACGAACTAAACGAAAGAGGAACACTCGTAATCTCTATTTGCAGTCGGACTGACGAGTGGATTCTATCCTTCGCTTGGGATAAAATTTGAGTAAAGACTGTTACAACGATTTACTTGTTTAAAATATGGGTAAAAATATAAAGTCTACTTTGTTAAGTGTCTCCATCAGTTTCAAATTGATAATTGGGCTCCGTTAAGAAATTAAAGAACCCGTCGTTGCGTTAATGAGCATCTGATATAGCCATGACTGAATAGTACGTTTTTATTTTCTGGGTACTCTGTAGGTTTACTGCATCAAAATAAATTGCTGTTTTGGAAGACGGGAGTATCTATGAAAGAATTTCTTTGGTAACTTTACTCGTCATTAGCATGGTATTCGAAGTCGCCAATATTTAGATAATAAGTCAAATTATTCTCGCATTTTGATTAGTTCTTACTTATAATCAATTGGAGGACAGACGCCTAAATGATGTCATTATTTATTTCTTTGTTATATAAAACAAATAGATTGTCTGTTCAGTAATAGATCAGAGAAGACATAAAAATGTGGCAAGAACATCAGGCACTTTTTTCAGTGTTCTTGCCACATTTTTAGGTTATCTGTGATCCATTACTGAACAGACGTTCGGCAATTTGGATTAGCACGCAGAAATTTCTGAAAAGTGTAAGGATACAATAGAAATATTTGTTTGCACTCTTAACATACGCCCTGGATGAAAGAAGGAAACATATTCACCATTTTTATTTTCAAATAAAAAATTAAAGTTATACCGTTTTTGCCAAAAAAGTGGTATCACGGATTGTTATCATTTTTTTCTCATCCTACTCAAAACAATAAAACGCTGAGTAAATACAGGTATTGCAATGGTTCTCGTTAAGCTACCCAATTCCAAAAGGATGTGGATGTAATAGATTTTTCCTTTGCATGCAAATAACAAAACATGATGCGCACTAACCAATTATCGTCTTTTGCATTTTGAACAGGTTTAACACAAAATAAGTACCCCTTGACAAGTGACACAAGTTCATTAATTATAAATGCATTCTACATGAGTACATGTAGATGTCTTTCATGGTTGGAAGGAGTGTCTCTTAGCACTGTTATCGCTGCTATTGGTCAACTGCATCAGCAGGTGGTAGTCTCAGGTGAGTCTCACTAATCTACACATTGTTATTAATGACACTGTAACTGATCAGAAACCAGAGATAACGCTCTTAGGGGTTACCTTAGACGATCAACTATCATTTTAGAGTCATGTAAGCAATGTTTGTAGAAAAACCTCCTGTCAAACTGGTGTTCTTCTGAGATTACGTAACCTCATTCCGACATCAGCTAAATTACACATTATCAAATTTGCTATACTACCTCATCTCACATACTGTCAGACTGTCTTGCATTTTTGTCGTTCTTCTGATGCCAGAAAACTAGAACGAGTTCAGGAACGGGCACTACGAGCTGTTTATTGTGACAATAAATCGACGTATGACGAACTCTTGCAAAGAGCGAAGCTACCAACACTTCATACGCGACGATTGCAAGCCATTGCAACCATAATGTATAAAGTCAAAAATGGTCTGGCGCGTCCTTACATTGCGGAATTATCTGTTGTTACCAATTCTCAGTATCACCTTAGAAATTCTGATTTCATCATACCCAGATTTCGGACTGTTGCTCATGGCAAACATAGCCTGACTTATTTAGGCCCTGTCATTTAGTCCAAACTCGACAAATCTATTCGATCTTCTGAATCATTGCACACTTTTAAAAAGCGCATCAAATTGGTTGATTTCACAAGCCTGCTGGACAGTGCTTGTAGAGACTATTTTATTTTATGTAAAAACTAACACTTGATCTTACTGCATGACTCATTGTTTGTTTTATATATATATTTTAAAACACTTACATACGCACATGTATATCATATTTTATTAACTATTAGATGAGTAATCGTAGTTAGGTGTCCCCAATTAGTATACATTGTATGCTAGCGACTTCGACACGTTAATAAAGTTCTTATCTTATCTTTCAAGCTGTTGAGACGGCGCCAAATTGTCTCGTGCTTATCGGCAAGCTTTTATAACATTCATAGCAAATAAAACCTGTAAAACGTTTTGTTTTCTTAAATTTTTAACGACATGTATTAAACCGGGTTACCGATTTTCGTTTTGACGTACTTAAGTATTTAAAACTGGCGTTCTGCGCGACTTGAAATTTTTCCTCAAACCTGCTGACACACAACAGAAACTTCTTACTAACTTCGTCTCCTCAGTCCGTACTGCATGTAAGTTGCGGATCCTCGTTTTTACCCCTTCGATTTATAGCCCGCTCGCTTTGCGCTTGGACCATAAATCGAAAGGAAAACTTACGGACCTAAAACTTGCTTATTGAAAGGTATATCTGACATCTGTTGGTATATTGTGTTTACACAGTGACATATTACTACTGATCTGCTGGACAAGAACTTTCTAAAAGGTTTTAAAAAAGGACAGTAGTGGCATGTTTAGAGGGAAGGAATCATTGAGTTATACTCTGAACAACCATTGAGTTATACTGTCTCTCACTTGTGCCCCTTCGTTCCCTTGGGTACAGAAAGCCTTATACACACATACAGGTATCTTTAAAAAACTGTTAAGTTTACTCTAAGACAACGTTCACATTGCGCCGGAGAAATTTGAAAACGCAACTTTATTTCTACGGCTATTTAGACTGTCCACACTAATCCGTCACGAAAACGGAGCTTTTCGAAAACGCTCTTCAAACCGGAGGAATTTGAAAACGCCGGCTTTTTGTTTTCGGGTGGACGGAAAACATTTTGAAAACGGAGCTTTTCGTGTGATTTCCCTAACCGAGTTTTCCTCAATCACAAATCCAAAATGAACGGCGATTGTTGCGTTTTTAAATTCTTCCGGCTTAGTGTGGACGGGGCCAAAACATATGTGTGGGACGAAAGAAATAAATTTATACATCATTTACATGTAAAAATTAGCGATAAGAAAGAAAAAACGTTTCGGTGACATCGTGACACCATTTGCAAGTATGTTAATCTTGAGCGAATCTTCTGACAGTTTATCTTTTTGCATTTGGACTTGAAAATGGTGTTACGATGTCACCGAAACGTTGTTCTTTCTTATCGCTGACTTTTACTTGTTTATGCTTAACAAAACTTTCGCTTATATATATTATTTACTCCAGTTTTAAATATTAAAGCTTAGTTGTAATTAGCTATTTTTGAGAGTGACATCACTGTCAATTTGACAAATGATCAAACGCGGGCTGAGCCGGGCTCAGTAATAACACGGTTGTTAAAACAACAATCTGAAAAGCACAGAAAACTATGATGTTTGGTGGAGTATTTACGGTTTATGCTGATAGCTTAGTGAAGTATTACATGATTTTATGCTTTTAAGAATTCTAAATTCGGTTTTCTTTGTTCTTTG
This sequence comes from Orbicella faveolata, assembly GCF_042242905.1. NCBI lineage: Eukaryota > Metazoa > Cnidaria > Anthozoa > Scleractinia > Merulinidae > Orbicella > Orbicella faveolata. The sequence goes on along the minus strand of NW_028301552.1, from coordinate 35,553,302 downwards.
GACTCCTACTCAAGCAATGCCCTAAATTATTAACCTTAAAGCCAGGAAATATGAGTTTGATAGTGACCTCTTGAAATGTCTCATATGAAGCTGCCAAAGCTGGCGGCAACTGTAAAAGAAAGAAGAAACTTTTTAAATATTTTTTGGGGGAGGGGGGGGGGAATCTTGGTCAACTTGAAACAATAGCAGGTGCCTCCTCAATGGTTTCAAATTCGTATTGTCAAAAAATTCTTATTTGTGTCCCTTATTTGGGATTTTCGGGGCTTGCATTGGGAGAGCGAATACTCAAAAACGTGATCTAAGAATTTTTTGATGTTTAGCGTTCATCATCGAGAATTAAGATGCATAATTGGATTAGCTTGCAGTATGTTTTACAAGTTTGAGGCGAGTTCTCGTGCTTTTAAAAATATTCATGCAAGTCTTTTATAATTAAACTGTAAAATTGAAGTCCACATTAAACCTATTTAACCTCCGGCTGTTTTTGTCTCTCCGCTTTGATTTTCCACTCAAATTATCAATATTAACATAACAGGTGTCTTGATAGGGTTTTAATCCACTATAATTGCCTGTATAAAATCATCGTGAAAAGGAATAAACTTCAGTCACACTTCAAGTCTTGAGAAGTAAACACTCAAAGAAATATGGAAATCATTCTCCTACAACAATTAAGAAACTGCCTGTTCTTGTTGGTTTCTTTCTCTCATGCTTTGGAAGGTAAGCATTTTTTTTTCTCTTTTTCCGTTCATCTTCCTAGGTCGTAACTATTTCTGTCTCGACATAAAATCGTGACTCCTAAACCTCTTTCAATCGCTCAGTGTTCAGAGGAAGGTCTTCTCAAGGGCTCTCTTTCATCAACCTCAAGCGAGACACGTTTTCGTATCTGAATATCACAAGTATTGGTACCGATCTTGTTGAAGACAGCATCGAGTGTGCGTTCGCCTGCTTAGAAATTCCTTCATGCTTTTCCTACAACCTTGAAGCAGTCCCCGGTATCAACAAAAAGCTCTGTGAACTGCTTCCATCAGAATTGTACAACAACAGGGATAAGTTCATCGCACACCCGAAGTTTCATCATTTCAGCATTGCGGTAAGTGTAAACTCGACGTCCTTTCCTATAGCAGTTGCAATAAATAATCTACATTGACCAAAACTCAGCAAAACTGTAATAGTCCACGCGGGGACGTTGTTAAAATGGATAACTCTTTAGGAATTAAGAGAAAACTATGTTAGTAAGGATCAAAGAAATCACGGACAGCTCAAAATTCAATTTCGCCCATGTTTTGCCCATTGGTAGGCCTTAGTCCAATACATCTGACAAGGATGATCTTTTATTAAAATTCTCGCTTATTAAAAAATATAACACAAACAGCGGTGATAAACATTTTAAAAACATGCATTATATGAACTCGGACGTTTCGTATGCTAGGCAACATACATTTTCAAAAGTATAACCGTGAAAATTTTTTTGGAAAGCTATTTATAATGTATCAATGAGGGTCTGGATACATTATAAACAGCTTTCCAAAAAATTTTAACGGTTAATTATACTTTTGAAAATGTATGTTGCCTAACATACGAAACGTCAAGTTCATAAAATGCATGTTTTTAAAATGTTTATCACCGCTGTTTGTGTTATATTTTTAATCTCGCTTATTTGTTCGGGAGAAATCAACTTGAGACGGTTTACGATATTTTCTTGAACAAAACCTTCGAAAGTGTCATACTTCGTGGCGTTGTCGAGTCAGCTCAAGGCAAATTTTAAATCAGTTTCACACTAATCCTATTCGCCTGATGCTTCCGCAATTGAATGGCGGCAAATTCAACTCCAAATAAAATATGATTTTTGTTCAAGTGCACAAACGAATCCTTTTCAGAGCAGCTGTAGGTCCTTCGAACAAACGTGCCAAAAATGCCCGCGGTACGCAATGAACCCGGCCCGGAAATTTCCTGAGACATGTTCAAGGATGGCTTCAACTTTCTGCCGTTTAATTTCCTCGGGATCGTTTCTATTTGTACAATTAACAAGACATTCCTGAAATAAGCCAATTTTCAATATCCACCCTTTTGAAATATGAAAATTAAGTATAAACACTTCAGAGCTTCTGCCTGAGAGACCGGGGCAGACTTGGAAATGAAGGTCGGCCGATTTCCCTTAAAATTCGTCATGTGGACTTAAGTAATATGCCAAAGTTTCAGGTTTAACGACCTTTTTTAAGCCGAGTGCTGGGTATCAGCCCCTCAGGGGTCGGCCACTTTTCAATCTCTCTTTTAGCAACGTACAATTAATTTCAGACACAACTAAAACCATATTTGTAATGCCCTATCCTTAGGCTTTTATGGGTAAAAACATTAGCTCACGGGAATATTTCGTTAGCCTGTGGCTGTTACCACAACTTGGACCTAATTGAAGCATATGGGAAGCAACCGGAAATGGCCTCTGGGGACCCCTGAGGGACTGATATCCAGAACTCGGCTAAAAAAACGTCGTTAAACCTAAAATTCTGGCATATTACATGAGTCCACATAACGACTTTGTGTGCCAATTTTAAGCGAAATCGGCCGACCTTCATTTCCAAGTCTGTCCCGATCTCTCAGGCAGAGGCTCTTCAAAGATTGCCGCGCTCGCACACATGGTTTCTAATGTGAAACTACCAAGCAAAATCAACGGAATAAGTTGAATACACATCAGAACAAAATGTAGAGTTACACCGAACAGAAAAGTGTCGAGAAACGTTTACAAAGTCTGCTGTGACTCACCTCTTGACCTCGTTATGACATCTTCGTTTGTCTCGCGCTAACTTGTGCTTTCTCTTGAGTTTTTGGTGAGTAAGTCGGCCTCATGTTGGCTGTGTTTCCCATCAGAACACTTTCCGGTGTTGCGCTGGCAGACAGAAACACATCTGATACATTGCAACAGTCAAGGCCAGTTCAACGCGATTCGATCAGTTTTTATCTGTCACGTAGACTTTCACTCCTTCGTCACTCGCTCAACCGCCTCGCGACCTTCACAACGTCGCTTTGCGGCCTAAAACCTCGCAGCTCGATTCGCTCGCTTAGCTATTCTACCTTGAAACTCACGAGGTCGACTTAGGGCAAGTCTATCTGCCAAGCAGTTGAATAACACGCATCATCGAAGCCGTGACTGCACTCTTTTTTAAAAGACCGCAAATGTTAATTGCGTACAAAGAATGAACCCAAATGTTCTTTTTTTGGAACATAGTGAGATTCCAAAGTTGAATGTTATAGTCTCAAAGATATTCTTTTTGCCTGACTTTCTCAGGTAGGCTACCTATATCTCGACAAGCAACAAGAATATCACGTAATGGGCAACATTGCCAATTTTAAGACGTAGACACGTAATTGGTTTTCTGTGGAAGTATGGATTTAAACAAAAATAACTCGCCACAAAGCAACTTCTTTTCCATTTAAACTCACTAATTTTATTATTACAGCGTACCATGAAAGCCCGCACTTTAACGTCAATTTTGCCATGTCTTCTCCATTTTTCGGGTTTTCTTTGAGGCGTAGTTCCTGATCTGACAAGAGTTAGGTCACGTAATGTAGTGTTATAAACTGATAATAAAATGTAGCTCTTGTAGGGCGAATTGATTGCTTGATACTAATAACGTTTGAATAATATTAGATTGCTTGAACGTTGAAATAGTATAATTGAAGTGTACTAAGTCGTACGAGTATCATCGTTTCTATAAAAACAAAAGCAAATCGAATCAAAAAAGAACATTTGCAACTGAAGTGCTCCTGTCCTTTCCACGTTCTCTCAGGTGCACCGCACTTTTCATCCGTGTTCCAAGTTCCTATCTACATGGGGGAACTCCTTTATATGGACCATTTTGCCGGTTTTCATGTGACGTCATCATTTTTCAAAATAAGAAATTACCAACCCTTCTGAAGTTTTAGTTTCATCAGAGGAAATAATGTGATTTTTCGAGCACAAGGCTCATTGTTCGGGCAACGACACAAATGTTACAAAATAATGCTGTAGGCGTGATTTCCAAAACTCGTAAATAGAGTTTCTAGTTAGTTACTTTTTTAGTTCTCTTAATAAGTTTTAGATTTTACTAGATTGAGACTGTTGATAGAGGTCATTGAGTATGCAAGCTTTCAATATAACTACTTTTGGAATTATAACAGTTTCATTAGATGCGGGAATTGTAAACGTTTTTGTTTTTCATGCAATTTGAGTGCGTTTTATTTGTATCCCAATTTCAAAGCTCACGCATTCGGCAATCGCGTATTTTTTTCGGGTAAGAAGGTCACCGCGCCCCCAAGTCCGAAGGTGCCCATTCACCTATGATAGCTCATTTATTTACGCTCTACAGTGTGGCAGGTACATAACACAAGTCACGTAAATCCGGCTCGAAAATAAGAAAACTTCAAACAAGGGGTACCGCAAAGCTAAAAAGTGTCCCAAAAATTGCAAGTATTTCTGTGAACGTCTATCCTTAAACTGTTCCTGCAATATAGTTATTGGTTTTTTCTTCGCGTAACGACAAGTGTTTTCGGCAGCTGTTTTAGGGTACCACAGAACTATTAAAAAACAGCCGCAAGGTTTCTTCGAGAAAAAAAAATATAAAATATTTATAACTAGAGAATATCTGCTTTTCATGTCGTCAATGAATTGGTCAAGGCCCTAACTATAATGTTATCGCAAAGGAAAATTCACACTTAATTTTCAATTTACGCTGACAAGCCATGGACATGACAGAATTTCGATAGTTCGAATATTAAAATTTGGCTTTATTTAATTACTTTCAAAAGATTACAGCAAACTAAACTTGTTTTGTTTACTTTGGCATCAGGGTCTATCAATATAGAAAGTATGAGCGAAATCGATTTTTTTTTTTTGTGCTGTGTTCGCGATTTTGATGATCATATCGGACTTTACCGACACTGACTCTTAAGTTGTTAAAGCTGCTTATAGGATATAAAACTATAGGATATACAATACCTTTTGTCAGGCGGTACCTTGTAGATTTGTTTTTTGCTTTTCCGATATTTCGCTAAAACTCGAAGCACGGAACATCACAACCTTATCGATTAGCGGACGCTGATGGCGCTTTATTCAAATGCCGAATTAAAAGATGGTAGCACTGAATTGACATATGCAACGCAAACCCAAGAATGAAAGCGAATAAACACCAGCGAATTCGAAGCTATCTGGTGCATGGGAGTAGCCTCTTGCACTCGCTTTGAACTTTCAAAGCCATCTCCGCTCCCGAAGGCATCTCTCGATAGCAAAAGTAAATTCGCTGGCATTGTACGGCGGGTCTGTTAATGTAGCGGCATCAGTTCATGTAGATTTGTGCGGCTGTATTATAACGTTACTCAGTCTTAACTTCCCGTTTACACTTTCAGTCTCCATGCAGCAGCTGGCCTTGTCAGAACGATGGAACTTGCGTATCACAGTACGAGAAGAACAGCTATGTTTGCCTTTGCAAGAAGGGATTCTCTGGGGAGTACTGCCAATCACTGAGTAATAAAGTTTTCAACTCTTATAACATTATCGAAAAACTCAATACAAATAGAAACTCAGCCACAGTTAAATTTGTATACTAGTTCATTGCCCAATATCTGACAGCAGAAAAAACTATTTATAACTGGCAATATAACTCAATGAAAGAAAATCGCATCAGTGAAAGACGAGTAGTGGAAAATTTACGCGCGCTGTTACGAACTAGATTAGCAAGTACTGCTTTGAACCAGATGGAAGCGGGACTCCACAGCTGATAATGATAATTTTTTGGTTTGCTTTAATGAGGTATAGAGGCTGCTGCACTGCTGTTTTTTTTTTTAAACTTATTTGCTATAATCCTCATTTGTATGACATAGAGGTTGAAGTCCCTGCACCACAGTTTTGCTTGCACTATTTTAACCTTTTATTTATTTTATAGCGCTCACAACACTTTCCCAGCACACATTTCATCTCCTACTATTTGAGCATCTCATAGTCTTTCACCTATAAAGCCACGAGGGTTGCTAGAGAATCTGCTGATAATTTTATTCTATTCTTGTTTCAAAATAAAAACCAGGCTATTCCTGTAAAGACATCTTGGACAACGATACACAAGCGGCTGATGGTGTTTACTTGATCACCTTGACTGGTAAGTTTGTGATCGCTGAGCCTCACTGAGTTTCTTTTTAATTTATTTTCTTACGTCGCTAAATCATGGAGTCTCCAATTAAAAAAAGAAGACAGGTTATGAGATTAAAACATCCTCAACCATGCGCGACTTGATTGTTGCAAATGAAGATTTTGGAAAAGTCATTTTCACTAACTTATTAGAAACTAATAGGCCACTTCCAAGTTACGTTGTGCCTTTTGTTTCAAAACGATTCTTCGCGCAAAACTTTTCATATGTAAATGAGTTTGATTTGTACGAAAATGAACCTGTCGGTGGAACACATTTCATATGAATGGTTTCGAGCGAAGACTTGTTTTGAGACAGAGGCAAAAGGCAACTCATAAATGGCCTATTACTTTTCCCTTTTTTTCAAACAGACAAGAAGGAAGCATTTCCGGTGTACTGTGACATGGCTGGCGGAGGTTAGCACTAGATAAGTCAACACTAGATGAGATCTCCTTTTTCTGCCTGGACATCGATTTAAAGAAATGTTATTCTGACTGCTATAATTTGTTTTTGTATCCACCAGGCTGGACCATGGTGTTTAAGGCGGTAACTGGAGCCAATCAAATTGCGTATCAAGCTTACAAGTCGAGTGAAACATACGCCGAGAACGAAATGGCCGCTCTTGACGTCACCAACCAGTATCCCAACGACTACAAGAACAGGATTGTTTTGAACTGGGGTCAATTCGGTGCGTCCGAGGTGAGCGGAGTATAACTAATGTATAGGTGGGTAAGGTATTCCAAGAAACACAGTGCTTTAATGACGCGGGCAAGAGAAGTTGTAGGGATAACTTAATCTCCTCTATAGTATACATTGTATTTTTCTTTTTACGATTACTTCGAGTTTGGTGGCTGAAATAGTTTTGTTCTTAAAGACACGCTGCATAGTATTTGATTTAATTTCTGTGATTTATTTTACTGATCAGGCAAGGGTCATGCTATATAAAGGAGGGAATCCGGTCAAACAACTGAAATTCAACGCCAAGGGATCAGACAACGTGAACTGGTTCCAGTTCGATAAACTGACTGAAAATTCCTGGAGTGACATGGCAAGCCAGCCACGGAACCTCTTTACTATCGAGGCAGGGATTACACGCAGCTTCATTATCAACAGCGAATACGGCTATCACTGCAATGGCGATTTTGGATGGATGGTGATCACTGGAACAAACTTGTACTGCGACTGGGAGCAGCGTTATGGTAAAAACGCTGTCATATACAGCATTGTGGCCGGTCGCACGCACTGGAGGAGTTACAGTAAGTAAAACGACGCCGAGGAAAAATGTCCACACTGTTTAACGACCTAAACATGCTCTGCTGGGCATGAAAATTTCAAACCACAATGCAACTGAGCGCAAGTGTTAACCAACCTGCAACCAACGTTACCTCCTGTTTCCATTGTCCTCAATTTTGTTTGTAATACTTTTATAGAGCGTAATGTGAACAATGTGAGAAGAAAATAAAAACTAGTGACGTTAGAATTCACTGATATCATTGAAAAGTGTACCAAATACAAGCGTATGGGTTAATAACATTTACAGTTAGCCTTTCAGGTTCTTAAAGAAAGCAATTCCAATTCCCGTTATCCAGTCACCAAGCTGATTATGGCGAAACAATTTCCAATGCTTTGAAAAAGTCGCAATAATGCGCCATTATCAAACCCTTCTGTTAGTTGCGAGTTCAACTCCTCTGTGTCTCCATGGAAACAGGCAACTTGGTTAACCTTCTGTCGGGCCCCTTCCACGCTAGCACTACGCCGGAGAAATTTGAAAACGCAACAACCACCGGTCATTTTGCATTTCTGTTTAAGTAAAACTCGGTCAGGGGAATATTGTCATTATCGTAACGTTATCGTTTTTGAAAAGCTTCGTTTTCAAAATGTTTTCCGTCCATTCTAGAACGCAAGGCCGGCGTTTTTAAATTCGTCCGGTTTGATGAGCGTTTCCGAAAAGCTCCGTTTTCGTGACGGATTAACAGTGGACAGAAGACCTAACCGGAGAAAACAGAGCTGCGTTTTCAAATTCCTCCAGAGTAGAGTGGACGGGGCGTCAGTTGTAATCCTTATCTATTTTGAGGTAATTTGAAATGTTTGTTTCATGGGCCACAACCAAAACAACTGAATGCACGAGTAACTGAGATCGTCTACAATCCCAGACAAAAAAGTTGGGACACGAAGCAAGTTCTCCTCTTCCCCCACTTACAATGTTGATAATCAGGAGGCTTTTTTTCTCTTTTTTTTTTCGAAAAAAAATTCTTTTTTTTGAAAAAAACGCGACGTTTTCCAACATTGATTAGGGGGAATGGGGAATACGTGATTTAACTCAACCGTCCCAACTACTTCTGTCTGTTTACATCTTGCTTAGCTCAAGTATTTCGTTTCTCTTTACAGACAACATGGACGTTGCCGATTCCTTGGTTGTTATGTTGCGTTAAGGTAACAACATCGAGTATTTTGCTAAAATTTTAATGAATGTATAGAAGTAGATTTGATAAGACTTCACATTTGCTAATTTGTTACAAGCTTTGACTGAACACAATAGCGTCTCGCGGAAGGGGATTTAACTGACCAGCGTATCAGATATTGAAATGGTTGTTTATCAAAAATGTTCCTTTAAAACATCTCGGTTACAAACGTGTGAAAATAATCACTGGTTAGGTTTGAAAGTAATCTGGTCAACCCTCCTTCGGACAACTTATGTTTTTTTGTGTTTTTGTCTTGTATTTAAGAAATAGAAAACATGTACCGTGTTTCTATCGAGTTTTAGTGTAAATCTACTAGCGTTCTATCACGAATGCCGTTCTCTGACTGCCTACGCTACTCACTATCTAGTCTGTGATAGATAATGAGTAGCGTAGCACTGCGCCCTTGTTAACAAAATTAAAGCCGCTTCTTGGCGTTTTCGAAGTATCAGTGAAGAGGATTTAGATAGTTTTGAACGACTAGTAGATTTATACTAAAACAATTAGATTACTCGCTCTCGATTTCTATGCGTGATAGTTTATCACGCGATAGAAATCTCGAGCTCATAATCTAATTGTTTAATAGGAACACGAGTGGAAGTTTGGGAGAACGAGAAATGCTGTGGGAACACGAGCCGTAGGCGTTTCCACAGCTTTTTCGAGTTCTCCCAAACTTTAATGAGTGTTTCTACAACTCCATAGAAACATGGAGAACATGTTGCCCACTTCTTTTAGAAAACACCGCAATGAAAACAAGAAAAACAGCTTGTTTACTTTGATCATCAAATTTAAATTCTGTTTGCTCCCGCCATCAGTACGTCAACAGCTCGTGCTAGTTCTGCGTTTCCATCGAGTTATAGAAACACGATTTTTAACCAATCAGCGCGCGTATTTTCTTAGGACTGTTTTCTTATATGTTCTATGTTTTGTTGTGTTTGTTTGTTTGTTTTGTTGTGTACAGCTGATGCAAGGATCAATTGACTGTTAAATCAATGATGAAATTTCAGGGTCAAATCATATTCAGATCACAGCACTAGAGAAACTTTTTAATCACATGAAGTAATTTCCGTCTTCTTTTAATTCCAAACACAGAACCAGAGCTCATGTGCTCAACTGGCCAGTGACCGGGGCAAAGAAACCTGATGAGGCAGTAGATTTGAGTTCGCTTGCTGTAGTGACAGGGTCGTTAGATTTGATTTCGGTATTGGTTATATATCAGGATAAGGAGAGGATAGGGTTTGTTTTTCTCGCCTACGCTTAGCAATTTTGTTTTGCCTCAATATCAGTGATATAAATTAAATAAAGCATTCAAAAAAAGCCTAAGTGGTGAACTCTGTCCTTTATACGTTTAAACTCAACATAGGTAGACCAGTCCAAGTGCACACAAGAGTAAATCGATAGTGAGAAAATAACACAGAATAAACACCACTTTAATCGTTGACAAGTATCTTTTCTCCTATACAGAACCTCTAAAATTGAAACAAAACCAATTAGTGGCTTCATATTGAAGCAAAATGTTGCTACTTCATGTCTATGCGACCTGTCTGATAGCAAAATCAAGTTGCTCTCTGTTTTTCAGGATTCTTTCCGAGATTAGTTAAGTTTCGGCAAGCTTGACTGGCGTTCAGGAATTGAGTACGTAAAAGTTAATATGGCGGACTGATGTTTTTGGCGGAAAGAATGTCGAAAAACAGAGAGCTACTTCAGGTTTTGAAGATGAGAGGTTTAAGTTTCAGAGTGGCCACTTTACTCCGAAATTACAAGCAGCTTGAGGTCTGAAGTTGGTAGACTCTAGGCCCCTTCTTCAATAGAAAACCTTGATTATTCAGAGCGTAAACGAAGTCATCGAAGCTGCGAATCTGCAGTCGTAGGTCCTATAAAGAAAAATAATTTAACCGGTTTAATCTCTCATGTTTGTGCACGAAACCCTAGTGTGTGACCATTTAAATGTAAGCTTTTGAGCATTACTTTCATGTGGTACTGTTTATTATACTGTACAAAGTGATTCTAACTTTTTAAAAGTCTGTGGATGAAACCCTTGTGTGCAACCATTTAAATGTAAGTTACTGACTACTACTTTCACGAGATAGTTTACTATGGTTCTAACAGATACCTTCGCTATTCTTCTCATTTGTTCAACAGTGAAAAGAGAATTGTATTCTCTTTCTGATATGCGACTCAGCTCAGCAACAAAGCGTTTGGACTGGAAGAAAAAAATAACAGAAATAAATCACTTAAACTGCAGCTTTAAGACCAAAATGACCTCACCTTTGCAGAAGGTACATAAAATTACGGCACTTTTAAAATTCCCAAGAGATTGGAAATCGAAAATAGTTGGCCAAACTTATGATATTCGATTACTCGCTAGGATCAATCCGTTCTCGCTTTTTCACAACCTCCGAAGAAGGTAGAAAAATAAAAGGAAGGTAACCAAAGGCCAATGGTATAAACATTTAACCTGTGTGCTTTCTGCAAGTGACGATTTTTAACATAGTAATGTTTCAAAGTGAAAGTGAAGAATGATCATCGCAGTAAATTTTCCAATTTAAGCAATTGGAAAGAAGAAGCCTGAAAAAATCAGGGCTTCAACGGGATTCGAACCCGCGACCTCTGCGATACCGGTGCGATGCTCTACCAACTGAGCTATGAAGCCACACATTGGGAGCGAGGTCAATTAATTGAGTTCATATCTTCCCGTGAGGAGTGAAATGATGTGAAGTATATATGAAATAATTCATATATGAACTGCGGTTGTAGATGAAAGTGAAGAATGATCATCGCAGTAAATTTTCCAATTTAAGCAATTGGAAAGAAGAAGCCTGAAAAAATCAGGGCTTCAACGGGATTCGAACCCGTGACCTCCGCGATACCGGTGCGATGCTCTACCAACTGAGCAATGAAGTCACACATTGGGAGCAAGGTCAATTAACTCAATTAATTAATTAATTGACCTCGCTCCCAATGTGAGACTTCATAGCTCAGTTGGTAGAGCATTGAATTATTTCATATATACTTCACATCATAGTAATGTTTCCTAACTCGCTTATTGCGGACGTCGACAAGTGTATATTTAACCTGTATCGGACTCCAACTCATCTGAGGTCTTATGCGCTACTCGGCGCGCTGAGTTAGCTAACACACTAAAAACACATCTCTCTTTGCTGTGAGAGGTCTCACCTGTGCTCTGGAACTCATTCCTGATCCGTGTTGTGACCGCTGAAAATCTAGGTTCCCAAAATCGTCGCTGAATGTGTCCAACAGACTGTACTTCATTATCTCCACCACATCTTGAGCATCCTGTTGGCTGGCTTTCTCGCGCATCTCCAGTCGTGCTCGAGCCTTCAGGAACACATAAAACAATCAAAATGAGAATGCTTTCAGTATTTAATTGATATTATTATCATTATTATTGTTATTGTTGTTGTTGTTGTTGTTGTTGAAACTTTAACTAAGTAGCAGGATGAAATAAAGACAAAGAAATCTACGCATTTTAACATTAGATATCCACACCGCCGACACTGTTATGTCTTCCTAAGTTTAAACTTACTGAATTATTACTACAATGAGAATAGGGGACCTCTGGAAAGCGTATGCTCGGGACTTACCGAACGTTTATGATCGGGACGTCCCGAAAGTGTATGATCGGGACAGCCCGAAAGCGTTTAATCATTAAAAAGAGAGTTGAGGAGTTGTACCTGAGTGAGTCTTATGAGTGACTCCAGTTGTCGGGTTGTGATAGGAGTACTGTCAGCGCAGTGGTGCTGGCGTCTCAAGTCTAGGTAAAAATTCTGTCAACAAACCATAGGTTAATCAGATGTCATCAGTTTAAACCCACATAGAATGCAGGCATTAGTTTGTATGCACGCAAACACAAGAATAACCCCCGAATAGCAGGAAAACTAACACAATCCCCGTCGTGGTTGTCCATCGCATCGTATTTTATCCACATTCGCTCTAACGTACTTGTCACATATAAGATGGCATTCACTCATGGCATGTTTTTAGTCCGAATACAGCACAAACCTTAAGACGCGTCATTCTGGAGAGCACGTCGACCTACAATCATATGTGAGTAGGATCTCGCAGCTTTTCCTCTCCAATCCATAGCTTTACGACCCCTTAATACTTTAGCGTACAACATGTTTTGTATAATTACATGTAACACGAGAATAAACCATTTTGGCATTCTTGTTACTGGACTGGACCTAGTTACAACTGAGGCTAATGCAGCCAGTCTTTTCAAAGTCTTTTCAAATGCAAAGGATTTCAATCTCTTTTTAATTATATCCCCCCGCATGAGCCTCCATTACAAGCTAGTTCCAGTCCAATCCTGAGAAAGCGAACATGGCATATTACCAGTACATTTTTAACATTTTCTTCATAGAATGCTTCAGTTCGTGTGGCAGTAAAGTCATCTCACGTATTCAGCTCTTTCCCCGCTTACGGGACTGAGATTCAACCCGAAAAAGTCCATTCTGATGATGTAGCTGTAATGATCCACGTAGCGTTTTACTGCGCACAGAAATTCAAAACAAATGGCTGGCGTGACTATCTGAAGATTAACATCATCGAATGAAATTTTCCGTGTAGAGCCTTGACGTCTCTTGGGCGGGAAAAATTGACACAAGAGCAACATCGACAGAAAAGGTAGTTATTCACAGCGTTAGACAAGTCAAGAGGGAACGTCTTTAACTGTCGTTTCCCTTGCAAAGACCTCGCTGCACTCGGTCGGCACGTTATTGACTTTAATCCATAGATATTCCAGCCCCACAACCAAGTCAGTAAGCGCGTGCTTTACTAGTAACGAGTCAACATCTCACCTGCAATACTTCTGCTGCCGCGGGTGTAAGCTTGGGATTGACGTAAGTCCTGGCGTAGCCGACGTACTAAAAAACAATTCACCGTCAAAACAGAATTGTATTTTTGTGCAATTAGTTTTAGTAATTGGACCGAGTGGAGTTCAATTCAGGGAGTAATCGCGCGAGTAATTTCATAATCGGACGAGGGCGAAGTGCGAAGCTGATTTGAAAACTTTGTAAATTACAATGAAAACAGGTTTGCGTTGATTTTGAATAAAAGGCTTAGCCTGAAAAATCGAGCATTTTTTTTACCTTGCGCAGAAGAGGCCCGGGAATAGCATCAAACTCTTCATTTCGACCTATCTGTGAACAAAAAGAACCGTGTTATTTCACATAGGCCGTGAAATTATTATAAGTCAAATTCAGAGCGCATGTGAAGTGTTTTCCGAAGTTTTCTATGTTCTATTTACCAGAGAGAAGGTGGTGTTCTATGTTCTCTAGAAAGCAATGCACGCTTGAGGCCTACACTGACAAACTGCTAGTGGACGCACAAACGGAACGTGAGTGCGGTCAGCAGTTTTCCTAGACCTTAAAAGTGCATTAATTACATCTGAGAAGGGGCGGTGATTGCGCGGGCAACACAACATCCGGGACATACATATATCCTATAATTTCCAACCGTGCATCGATTAAAAAAAAATACACGCTCAACTCTAACAATAATTAATAGGATATACAGCAGCTATACTCTGCACCATAATAAGACAATGATACTGTATGGTAACGAAAATAATCACTTCAGAAGCAGTGAGTTCACCTTAAGGCGTTCAGAGAGAGGTTTGTCAGCTTCCCACTGTCTTCTCATCTCATCCTCGTCACTGTTACTCTCCTGCATCAGTAAGAAGGCAAAAGAAATAAACACAGAATTAACCTGGTGAGACTCCAGACAGAGAACACGTTGTAAACTCACCTAACGAACTAGAAATCTTGTAGTCCTGCCCATTATTTTCTAAGATTTTGAGTAGGTCTTTTCAAGTGAATAACGAATTTGATTTAAGCATTTTGTCTCGTCTTGTTCGTGATGACTGATCAGTGATGTTTCAATTGTTTGGCAGTCAAGACTAGTGTTTTCCGATCCTTGAAACTGATTGGTCAGTTAATTGCTTTCATGTCATTAGCTGGAAGACTAATGCTGATGAAAAGCCTTGCCCCTGGGACCCGGTCGCTCGAAACACGATGAGGCTAATGCAGGATTAAACATGAATTTTGATATCTGTTTTACAACTTTCTCAGTGAGGTGTCCTGTTTATATTTTCTGTCCTCCAGTTTTCACGTCTACTTATCTCAAAATGCACAAAACATTAGCAATTGGAAACAATTTTATACGAGAACCTTGAACTTAAAACCTCAAGGATCTCCTAATCTTGTGTTAGCGTTAATAAGCTTTCATACTGGCCCGGATGTTAGTTGCGTATCAGTCCAGATGACGCTTGTATCGAACATCGAATCTTACAGGGACTATCACAATATCGGCTAAAACTTAAGAAAAGTTATAAAGAGACACGAGAAAGTCAAAAAGGCAACTGAGTAAACATCTCGGCAAGTAAACATGACGGACAGTTGCTGAATGAAATTTTCATTCATTCGAAAGACATCACTCCAAGTCCAGGATATTTGAGAGGATGGAGAATTCTCAAAATGACTGCTGTCGCCCTTGAACCAAAAATCTTTTCAAGAACTCGAATTCAACGCATTTAAGATTAGTAAACAGAGTGGTTTTGATCGCCAGCAGGTCAGATCGATCGACCGCAATTTATTTTTCTTCAAACTAAAGTTACTCATTTTTAGACGATGATGACAACTATGAATGAAATCAACAACGATAAAACAAAGGTACCAGATGAACTTATTTTTCGTGGTGTTTCGCTTGTTTTTGTTACTGCCGAACTCGAAGAGTAAATTGATTCACAATCGATGAAAACATGTAAGCTTATTATTAAAACTGCGTCTGCATACGTGTATGCAAACGAACAATTGCGTCTGTGTTTTTATATTGTACTCCGTTATTTTGTAGTCCTTGATATTGACCTCTGAAAATTATACTACAACAATTATTCGCCGCAGGCTCACTGAACATTGGTGAATACCCACGTCGACTTCGTCTCGGTGAATACTCACCAATGTTCACTTCGCCTTCAGCGAATAATTGTTAAGTAAAAGTGTTAATTGTAATGCTCAGAAATCATCCTTCATTAAATGTGTGGTTGCGATGTTGCCAATAAAAGACTGCTAGCTGTTCAGCCAATTTGAAATTTAGAACTCGATTTTGACAAAATTAAACACAATTACTTAAAATGCTATCCCCTTAAAATTACTTGTGTATCAAAATGATGTTCCTACCTCTCTTGAGCGCCGTCTTGCAGTGGCTATCCCAAATGCACTGGAAATAAGGGTATATTGTGAAATATTAGAATTGTAATCTCTTTCTGATAACAACACAAAAAGGATGAATGAGAAAGAGATATCCTTTCGCACCACTGACACAAACGAAGCCTACGTAGCAGGTGTAAAAAGGGGGACGGGGGGTGGGAGGGAGAGCGGGGATGGGGGAGGGAGTGTGGTGTGCGTTTTTCTCCTCCCTACCCCTTCCCCGTTTACGCCTGCAACTCAGGCTAGTACAAGAGGAACCTTGTGACCTCTGCTGCCACGTTGAATATCTCAGCAGAAGTGATGTATTTGAATTCATCAGAAGCCTTGGTTTCGCAGAAATTAAGGAGACGCTTTATCAACGACACTGACATTAGCGATAGTTGGAGATTCACGTTAATTTTAAAAGAGATCAACACCAAAAGATGCTGTGTTTAAGAACAGAGTGGTTAGTTCCTTGCCTTTCGCTGACCGCTTTCAGATCAAAAATTGAGGAAATTGGTTGCTCATTGTCCCGGATATTCTCACGACTAGATTTTCATTGATATATTACTTGCCTTAACTCAATTTGAAATATCAACGTAATGATACGGTGACGACTGCAAAATTATCAATGGCAAATTCGCATTAAACCAGCGTAATGCCAAATATAATGGCACATTGCCATTTTGATGATAGGCACCTAACAATAAATGGGCTGGAACCCTATTCATTGGTACGGTCAAAAGCTTACCTCTTTTTCCCAGAGTGTAACGCCATGACATGTTCAGACAACATACAATCCATTTCCTGTCATAAAAAGAAGAATATCACAACATTATGAGGCCTGAAAGAAACGTCTTTTAGAAACTCTACGTTGTTTTAAAACACACGTTTGAAACTTTAGTTACCTCGTCTGGCTTGTCCAACAAAATAAAAACCTAAAAATATTAAACAAAATGACAAATGTAAAGTTTGAATCTATGTTACTGAAGCCTAAGGTTTCGTTAGCCCGGTCAGTTTATTTTTTAAAATACATTTGCTACAAATAAATATGGTATCACTCAATCAATCAATTGATCAATCACGTGTGATGTAAGAAGAGAAATGTACTATAAGTTAAGTCCTGTACAAATAGTTTGTCTTTAAATTAATGTTATTTAGTTTACAAAAAATTGATGTATCACTTATTTGCCCGCGTATCGTCTATTAGCTAAGACGTTCGGTCAATATTGTTAAAAAGTTATTACAAAATACGCCTTCAAATCTAAAAAAGGGGATAAAACTATAAAAACCCACAAAAAAATTAAACTTTTAAATCACTAAATATCACTATATTTACACTAAGCTTAAGCGAGACTTAACTAACAATTAAAGAAATGAATAAAAAGTAAATATGGCAGATCAGAATGGTCAAGTGTTAAAGATTTACTAAACTTACAAGGTCAAAGCGTGATAACAAAGCACTGCCCATCCTAACGAGATTCAAGAAAAAAAAACAATTCAAGTTGTTCAAGTTAGAGGTTAGCTTCTGGCCAGTTCAACGACCAGCTTAGCATCCCCGAGGAATCACATTTGAAAAGGTCCGCGATGCTCGTCGTCTCGATTAGTAGGGTATTCAGAACGAAACGGCACTAATTTTAGCCGTTAAGGTATCTTTTAGGGGTGCACTCGAAGAAACAATAATAAGCGAAGTCATGTCTGTTTTAAAGCGGCATCTGTTAGGAGTCAAATAAAGCTCGAGCCGCGCCCAAATTGGTCTCCTCTAGGAGATTAATTCAAATTTTCCAACAAGCATCCCCGACCTTTTCACATGGGAGTTCCTCCAGGGGCCGGGGGGTGGGGAGGAAGAGGGTTAGCACACCACTTGCTATTAACCATTTACCAAATGGTCCCAGCCACTCACAAGGAACTTCCACCACAAGGATCACCTTCAACGTTACAGCTTGCAACTGGTACACTGCTGCATGGAGAGTTGCAACAAAACTGGTCTTCAACACAGATTGCCTACGATCCCCTGCGATCCCTTGGGTGTCCTTGATTGTGGTGATAATCAACTTACTTGATCGAGCAATATCCTGAGAAATTTGTAAGTATACGTTCAACTTACTTGAGGTTCTCAGATACAGTTTTTGCTTTGTTGTAATGGCCTCCCACAGGATTAGCAGCGGCCAGGATCGATGTCCTTGCTGGTAAACTGAATGGAGTTGTTCATATGCATTTATATATATAAAAAAAAAACATTTATTGAGCACATCCCTAAAATTTGAATTGTACAAAGGGAAAACCTATCAGCAAAAGCAAGCACTTCTACTCACCTGCAAACGATGCCAGCTTTTGCAATACTGATACTTTGTTGTTCCTAACAAAATGTTAAATTTATCAAAATGATTAAAAACTTTTCTTAAAACAAAAATGCCTTACATTGCAAGAGATGCCCAATGTCATGCAATTTCAGAGACCAAAAGAAGTTTGAGCGGCACAGCCAAGCTCAGTGTCAAGTATTTGTGAGAAAACTGCTTAAAGGGGCTACGTCACCGTTTACTTATCTTAAAACGTTTAGTCTAAATTTTTCAAAGTACTAGCTTGTAATCTGTGTTAATCTTCTCCATCCTTAACCATCCTTGTTCCTTCATGGATTATTCTTTGGTGTTTTCCTATCTTATGCTTAGTTAACTACTATTTTGAAGTTTCCTTCAATTTAAAAGTAATTTTGTCTGAGCTCCTTGAAGGATGATCCTTAGCCCCAGTTTCCATACCATGAATAAAGACTGTGGTTGCAGTTGATGTCGCAGTTGCAGAGCTAGCCATGTAATAAAAGATATTAGTGATGTTAACCTTACCATGGCTTCCAACAAAGCTTGATGCTGACTTCCCATTTTGTCAAATTCATCAATGCAACAACACCCTAGTACGCAGAAATACCCCGTGAAAAAAAGACCCAGAATAATGTTGTTATTGTGTGCTAATGTGATGGTGTCATTCTACAGCTCATGCAACTAATAATCATCTAAAATCATAGCTTCTCAAACATCATTGGCTCACAAAACGTGCAGAGAGTTAGACAAATATTTGAGATTATAGACCTGCAATACGTACAGAGAGTCAACATAATTTTCAAGCAGTTCATACCTTGGTCTCCTAAGACAAGTGCTCCAGCTTCTAATGAGTAGTCTCCTGAGGAACTTTCTTTAGATAATGTTACCTACATATAAAATAAGACAAATGCACCAATGTCTGCACATAAAGGCCAGCATTAGTTTCCTGATGAGTGGTCCCACCTACCTCATGTGCATTGCATCTGTTCACAATCTAAGACTTTACTAAGTGCTACAGTATTAAGAACACTTCTCTTACATCAAACTCCTTACAGATAAATCATCTCCTTTACAAGGTATAATGTTCTAAGAAAGCCTTGTCAGACAGTGTTCGGGACTATACCAACAAACTTACAATTACCCTTAAAATAATCAGGGACAAGGGAAGAATATTTAAATGATTTCTTTTGTTTTATTCCCCTCCTTTCAGCCTCGGCACCATATTTGAGAATTTTAATGTGTCAAAACTGGCCCCTAATGAGGTTTTTGTCGTCCACCCTCACACTTCAAGGTGTACAAACTACCTACTTTAAAGGACAAACAAACCAGTTTTCTTAATAATAAAATAACTAACGAATAAAATTATTTGTCTCACAACCCAAATTTTACACCCCAAACAACAACAAAATTCAGGCTTTTATTTACCGTAAGTCCAGAAGTTGATGTTGCATTTCCACAAACATACACACCTCTAGGAGCAATGTTAGATACTGCCTGAAGCATCTGCATTCAAAAGAAATGAAACAACTTAGCTCTGAGGTTTTAATGGTTGATAACTATTTTCTAAAAACAGTTGCTCAAGGAATTATACGTGCTACAGTTAGATGGTTCAATTCAATTATAGCTCCATTGTCTACTGAATGACAAAATTTGTGTTAGTACTGTAGATAGTGGTTCAAAACAATGACTGTAACCAACCAAAATTTAGCTAACAAAGGATAATAAAATGATAATATTAATATTACCTGACTTTTCCCTAATCCTGGATCACCCACAACCAGTATGTGTGGATTGCCTCGGATTGGAATACGATTCTATGGAAACACAAGAATGAGGTTTAATTCTAAACAGGTGGATGTTAATATGAATCCTGTTCTAAAAGCATCATCTATAAAAATTGGCCAAGGCCATAGTCAGCTTTGACCGACTAACTGACTGACCGACTGATCGACTGACCGACTGACCGACTGACCAACTCACCGACTGACCGACTCACTGGCTGACCGATAGACCAACTCACCATTGACCAACTCATTGGCTGAAAGTCTGAACAGCTGACTAGCTGACTGCCTGACTGACTGACTGACTGACCTGACTGACTAGCTGACCAACTGAGTGACTGCATGAACGAGTGCTTCACAAAATATGCATCTTACCGAATTTTAATCAAATTTGACGGATGACATGCCACTATCTCCATTTTTCACAATACTCTCTTTGAGTCTCAATTTCTTTTGCAGTTAGGGTGAAAAAGTCTTGGGCTAGCAGAAAAGATTCTGCTGGTCTTGTTGTCTTAAATTAATTGACTATAGCCAAACCTGTACCTTATCATTTAAGTATCTCTGAGTTCCTCCAAACAGCCCTAAAACCAGGCCTGCTTTCACCATCTAACAATGAGGAGCACAATATGCATAATGTAAGAAAAAAGAAATGGCAAGTTCATCATGAAGCCAATCTTCTGAATATGATGCCGTTTACAACTCAGTATTACCTCATGACCATAGATGGAAGGACATAGAGATCTATAAAATAATATTTAAAGTGGTTAATAAAAAATATTGAAACAAGGGAATTAAAATCTACTATAATAGTCCACTCCTGTTTGACTTCACACGTAAGTCTCTAAATAAGTTTACTCATCACACTTGAGCTCCACATTCCAAGTGGTATCATATCCCTCCTTGTCTGAAAATCAGTGCAAGTGAGGTGAATAAATGCCCAGTTCCTAAGCTATTAATAAAGAGTACAGGTGCAAATCTACAATAAATGGTGATCAATTTTCAAATGCCAAACACCAATGGTGCAAGCTTCTAGACGGCCTTCCCCAGGAAATTTTTTGGATTTTAATCTCCAAGTCCCCTTTCTTGGGTTTCTGAGTTATTCTGAAAAATCTGACTGCTTTCCATAAAACCATGGAATCCGTTATTGATCCACTCCTGGATAAGATATGGAAAATGCAGTAAACAATTTAAATGAATGCAACAAACAATTTAGTCTCTCTTGTAGCTAAACATTGTACATGTAAGTCCTACCCAACTATTAGTCGGAACAGGTTGCTCTGTGCCTGAATTTCTTGAATGGCATACAGTTCCTATAAAATGCAAAGCATATATTTAAAAATTAAGGCGTAGCATTAAACAGACATAACTAATGCATTTAGGTTGGCATGATCAGCTTTATCCAAATGACAGAAAAACAATATTATAGGCTGCCGGTGCAATAGTTGTAATTTGAATACTATGCTCACACGTTACACTGTTTCATCCACAGAGTGGCACAAACCTTAGAACTACCTTTTACATTACTGTACAGCACTGTAGCTGATGCAGTATCATGCCAGGCAGGCTGGGTGCAGTGCTCAGAGTGCTTGTCTTACACATGCATCAAAGAGGCCTTAGGGTTCAATTTTGAGCCTGGTCTCGGTTTAAAGTTAAATTTGTACTTTATGGTTATCTTCCATGTTCTGAAGGTTTTACCACTGGTTCTCTGAGTTGCGTTGTCAGTTGAAAACTTTTATTATTTGTGCTAGTACCATAACTAGGGGTGATTTGATTAGATTTGATACTTAATGTTCCAAGAGATGAGTTAAAACAATAAGAGGATGTAAAAATTCAGTTACATGAAATGTGTACCTTGATTGAAAACTCCATGGCCAGACCACTGGTTTGCTGATCTCCACTGCTGGGCCCTGCACCCTTGTTGTTATTTACTGCATTAGCATGAAGGTACAGCAGGAACATACACTTGTCTTTGTTGTTCTTGTTCCGATCTAAACATACACAGCCATGTTCAACAAAGAAACAAAAGTTTGCAAGCCTGATATATCACAGAAATTATACAGTCAAACTGGATCATGTGCACTATAAAGGCATCCACAGTTCAGTGTCAATTGATACCCTCGATCGACATCTTGATTGACACTTGAGTGACATCTCAATCGATAATCAGTCTAGAGTTGACTAATTTTTGCAAACACACCATCGATTGTGGATTGCTACATATGAGTTGGTCAACACTCAAGCCAACTATCAACTGACTGTCAATCAAGTGTCAATTGAGTGTCAGTCTAGTGTCGACTGGGTAGCGACTAAGATGTCAATTGAGTGCCGATCAAGATGTTGATCAAGGTGTCAATCAAGGGTTGACTGGGGGTATCAATTGACACTTGACTGGGGATGCCTTCGGTACACATAATCCATCATACTTAACTTACATTCCTCTGTGCCTGTAACCTTCACAATACCAGTAATGGTGACCATGTCTCCTGGCACACAGCTGTCCACTAAAAAAAATAATACGGGAACAGTTAATGCCTTGTGTTTTTTGAGTTAACTTTTAATTTTTGACAACCATGGAAGGGAAACATCATTGACAGTATTAGACTGATGCTGTTCTAAATTGCAAGGTGTAGGATTGCCTGAGGAATGCAAGACTTTACACCAATATCAGTGTGTGAAGAAAGTCCTGTTCAATAGCCCAATGCTTCTGGATTTTCCAGTTAGGCTAGAAATTAGATTCTGTCTGCCACTTGGCCATGAAGTGTTTTGGTAAAATGTTTGAGGAAATTCAAATTACAGATTGGAGTACGAGTTTTAAGTTAGTACATCATGATAGTTGGCCCTTGCCTGATGGACAATCATGAAAATGTGTTGTAATCTAGCATGGCTCTCGTGTAATTTTACCAAGGAGTAAAACAGTAGTACTGCCTCAGTTTAATTGTTTGCTACTTTATATTATTTTAGTCAGGTAGCAGTGTTCCAGATAAGTAGGGGGTCTCAGGTCAAAAACCCTACAAGGTCAGCTAAATGACCCAACAAATGAATTGAAAATTTACAATGAATTGCTAGGAGCAGTGGGAATAGACCCATTGGAATTCCTTGTTGGGAACCTGCATTGAAAACCTATCTGGAACCCTGGGTAGGTTTGTTTCAGTTATTATTCTTAATGGAGACATTTCACTAAGGGTTAGTTCATGTAGTTCATGATCAGTTACATTTAATTATATTAAATCTAGTCATAGTACCTAGATCAGCTGTCAGTTCGCACTCCATGGTTCTAGGGATTCTTCCAGATTCTCTCTGATCATCATCCATGATTTCCTGAACTCTGTGGGCAGAACAAACCATTCAATGAGATTGTCACACTGAAGACATGAAAGGCAGATGATCTTATTTCAGATATTAAAACCAAGAGAAAAACTTTCCAGTTAATTAAAAGATATAATTATGTTACAACTATATTTAAGAAATGGCTCTTTACTAACATGCATATGTATCACAAAAAGCAGGCTTGATTATAACAGGGGCTTCACCAAGGGCCAGGCACTGGGCAAATTGATCGGCTGTGAGGATGATTTGGCCTCTTTTACCAAGTTTGACCATCCAGAGGAAGCTTACCTTATAAAGACGTTCAGGTCAAAAAGGTTTGCCTGCATGTCTGTGAAAGCAAGTTACCTTCCTCATGAAAACATTAATGAAACCCCTTACATTATAAAGAACTGTCACTAACCTGACAGTTTGCCAATCAATAGTCTCTGTCATTGGTGAACTTCTTTCAGGAGTGAAGGATCTGCCACGGCAATCCACAGAGGAACACTATATAGTGACAAGCCAAATTGAAAGGGAGTTTTATAATTCATTTTGCAATGGAGACTTTGTATAAACAATTAAGAATAACAATTAGTGATAATCATTTTGAATGACATTTCAATGACACATTAATCATTTTCAAATTCGTAAAAGTACATGTACAAGTCAGATTCACACGCATTTTTATATAAGAACTCATAAGAATATCTCACTTTTAGTTTTACAAATTAAAATGAAATGAATCCTGCAGGTGCCCGACAGTGTCATTATATAAAATTACATACCTTAGATGGGATTGAGTATTTGCCATCAGTGAGATGGATTACCTAAAAAGAAACAAATGTCCCTTGAAAAACGAGACATGCATGTACATAGAGCAGCATAAAGTTCAAGGGAAAGAGGAAAGAAGGGAGATAGCCTGCAAAAGAGTGAAGGAGGGGGAGGAAGGGAGGCAGGGAGGGAGAAAGAAAAGGTGTTAGACAGACCTGTAAAGAAAGAGTAAAGGGGGGAAGTAGGGAGTGGGTGAGGGAAGAAGAGAGGGAAGTTGCGAGAGATAGAGAGAAGAAAGGAGGGAGGGAGGGAGGATTCAGGAAGTGGGGTTAGGGGAGAGGGAGGTAAACAGGTATAAGGGAGGGAGAGAAAACAGAAGAGCTGTGGGGACCTGGATGGAGAAAGGTAGACAATGAGGCAGGGAGAAGAGGAGAGAAAAGGGGGTTGAGAGAAGAAAAGCAGGCAAGCAACAGGCAAACACGCCACTTATGCTCACCTGTGTTTCACTGCACAGGTTACATGAGAAGGCCATCTTTTTAACCAGAGGTTTTACATTACTCACTCTAATCACTGTCCCATGGATTGCCACAAATTTACCTGACATAATTAAATACACACACATTTAAAAGTTTTTGAAGATAATGAACAATAAACTGCATGATTAAATAATAGAGCAGTGGAACCCCATCTTTTGGCCACCACATCATTACTACCAAATGAATTGGTGAGGCTCCTAGCTATTGACCCACTGGGATCACTTCCTGACACCACCCCTGTACAGTTTGCTTGGAACTTTAACATGTACTTGTCTAAACTATTACAGCTACATTTCGGGGAGGGTGGGGCAGTTCCTTTCTTTCTGCTGTGTTTGTTGTTGTCCTATATATATAGCTGCTTTCTATGCTAGCATGCTACATGGTTGAATTATTATAGGACTAAAGCAGCGATGTTCCATAATTCCACAAAATGTGAAATGTGTGGCATACTAAAAACTACACTCAACACTTTTTCATCTTCTTTTACTCACCAAAATAGTTGGACTTGAGGCTTTTCAGTGGAGTGATGGGCTCAAAGTTTGTTATTCTGGGAACAAATCGCAAAAAATTTTCATCAGTATTCTACAATTAAAATTATCACAGATACAGGAAGATGTGAACAGATCTATTTGATCTACACTTTCAAAATACACCACATTCTTGTACAGTGTACTCATTATAAACTGGTCAGAGGTTCATTAGTAATCATATATATTAAGTGATACACCACTTGGTTACCAAACAAATGTAGTTTACAAGCGCATACTCTTGTGCGACCAGATCCACAATACGTTTATTTAGAGAAGCAGGCACATTGAAGCCTGGGGATGAAGGTGAAGGGTGGGGGGGGAGGAAAGTATCTTGTATCCCACGTATGTTTTTAATGATTAAAATGTTATAATTATTATTATTAGTAAATTATCATTGAAAAAGCAAAGGAATGCTAAAACAGTTCCCAAATTAAAGAACACCATCATTGGATCATTTCTCAGCACCCCTGACAATATTGAGCTTTTTAGCACCCCTCCCCCCCCCCACCCCCCACTTAAAATGTACACTCTGTTATTCCTGAGAAGCATTCAATTACCAAAGACTACAGTGTAACTACACACAAGTACTGTACAATATACATGTAGCTGTGCGAAGGCAAGGGTATTAAGAAAGAGGCTGATTTTCTCCTAAGTACTCAAATTCCACATCATAAGATATCCTCTATCATCAAAGCCTCAGAAAGAGGGACAGAGCTTTTCATAACAATCCATAGCAAAACATTGGCAGTTTACATGATTACAGGTACTCTGTCCAGCCTCAGTGGCTGGGTCCTATTTGCCATGATTCAAAACGTGAAACTTGTAGGCTGTGTGTACCTACCTGGCTTGTATGTATGGTAAAT
The DNA here is from genome assembly GCF_042242905.1 of Orbicella faveolata. Classification (NCBI taxonomy): domain Eukaryota; kingdom Metazoa; phylum Cnidaria; class Anthozoa; order Scleractinia; family Merulinidae; genus Orbicella; species Orbicella faveolata. The sequence goes on along the minus strand of NW_028301552.1, from coordinate 35,527,384 downwards.
CAATTACAGGTGCACCTTGTTGGCTGTCTACCGTCTCTGCAGTCCACAGAACCTTTAACATAATGAATCAGAAATCATAAATATAATTAATTTTTTTCACTCATTTCCTCTGAACTTGAAATTTCCTTGCCCCTGAGCACTGGGCTCAATTAGAACAACTTGCAAAATATTTACATGATACATGTCAGATAATCAAAGAAGATGTAAACTATTTAATATGTTAGTTGTTGTTTATCTCCAGTGGCATTCAAAGATTTGTTCATATTATTGGTAAGATTCATCCATGACAGCTAGCCTAAAAAAATTATTATCTTAAATACAAAATACCTGGGATACTGCCAGACCAATACTTTGCAGAACAACTGTTGGCTGATCTTTCAAATCTCCAGCCAGTGATGGGAAATCCTCAGCAAGCTCTACATGTACAGTTCAAATAACAGCCATGTTAAACTAAGTCAGTAGGAATGAGCAAATAACTCATAAGATACATGACACTATGCAATAAATTAAATATGAGGATCAAAAGGCTCTTGAAAGTGTCAAATACTTGCTTGTAAACTAAACGTTTTGGGCCTAGCCCTTCTTAAGTTGACTTGCTGGAACTCAGGCATACAAGCACATGTCAATACCTTATTGAGGGCAAGTCCAAAATAAATTATTAATAATTTACAGCACACTTCTCGACAAGGCCAAATAGAAATACATGTATTGGGATTTATAATGATATTTATGACAAATGCAGATACCTGGATCAGAAATGAGGTCCATGTAATCAAACACCACAGCTCCTTTGTTTTCAATCTCATCCTGGAAATAGACAATCAATAACCACGTAAAAACCGAGAGTGAGGTCTTAATGGCAAAATCTCAAACAGAGATCTTGCCATACAGTTGAGCTTTGAGATTTTCCCATGAAGACCAAATGTTTGAGGCTAATAAGTTGTTCATTATATAGCTTTTTGCTTTGTCTTTGCAAGCCTGTAATCAGCCCGTGGGCATTACGGGAGAATAATGCCATATAATTAACCAATCAGAGCACACATAAGGTTGGCTACAAACACAAGCTATATAATAATTTAAAAATAATGTAAGTAATTAAAATTTTCTTCTGCCTATTTGTGCTCTCTGGGATCCAGTTCTAAATACATCAACAGAGATGTTTTCTGAAACACACACCCTGAACACATCTTGGAATACTGCATGACTCCAGCCTACCAGTCACAAAATAAATTATGATAATAATAAAACTCATGCCATGGCATCCTTGAGCATCAAAATTTCAAAATTTTTTCCAGGGAGGGATACCCTGAAACCCTGCTACAGGACCGCACCCTAAGGACACTTGAAAGCGTGCCTTTGGAACCCAAACCCCCTCCAACTTTCATATAATATGCTGTAGGAAAACATTTTGAGAGTGTATACCTTTGAGAGTTGGGCTGCATGTGATTCCACAAACTTTGTAATGGCCTGAACTTTAGTTCCAAGAGATGACTCTGGATTATAAACTGCACATAAAAATGAATGAATTACTGGATCAGTAAAGCTATTTGGGGAGAAGCAGTCGGGCTTGATGGTTTGTGTGCTCAACTCCAGATCAAGTGGTCGGGTTTGAGCCCTGGCTGAGGTTAATGTGTTGTGTACTTGAGCAGTGGAAGTAGCCATGCAATGGACTTGCAGCTCATCTAGGGGGGTGTCAAAAGTAGAAGTACTTTTTGTCACTTCATACTACAGAAACCAGAGATAGGCATCAGACCGATGTGCAAGTACCATAATCACCTAGGTATCCATTTCATACCACAACAAATTTTGTTTGGTTTACAAAGCCAGTTAATGGTGTTCTGCGACAAGCCTGTAGTCTATGGCATGCTCCTTATCTATCAATTTATTTATTTCAACACCAGGTCACTTGTTTGTTTCTGGATTCAGATTAAGTTAGGGCAGTTAGACAAAGTTAACTTACCACTGTCAGAAAAGTACAAATTCCATGTTTTGTAAGGACAAGGCGTCAAGCTTGTCTGCACCTGCTGAGGTCTTTGATGCTGTACTTGAGGTCTTGAACTGCTTTGGTTTGATCCCCTTTGACCTAAAATATGTATGTTATTAACCAAGTGTGAGAAATATGTACTGAGAAAATATTTAATCCAGCATCAGTCAAAGAGAGTAATCTCGAACACCAGCCAGGAAAAAATGATAAATTTATGCATCTTCAGAATAGGACCAGTAAGACCGTTTTGACATTTTTGTCCATCATCCCCCCTTCCCCCCCACCCCTCCCGACTCCTAGCTAGAACCCCATTTAAAGGGCTGATTCTAGGGCTGTCCTTAAGGGCTGTAACCTGTAACACCTATTATGGCTGAATGTGCTTGAAGGGCCCTTGATGTTGCAGACAAAATTGAGCTTTGTTGACACAATTCACCCACAAAGTAACAAGTTTGTTACGGGTGTGAAGATCAAGGCTACAGGTGACTCAAAACTTAATGACAACCCTGCATTCATTTTAACTGAACCTTAGTAAAAATAGAAATTCATTACGTTACATTTAACATATGGGCAGCCCTGGGATAGGAAAGTCGGAGTACAGTTTTCTTACCAGGATGTTGTGAATTTGCAGTATTCCCTCCTTGACCTGTGAAATGATAAAACAGCTGTTGAACTCACAGAAGTCATATCGGGAGTCATATAAGCTTAAGTTTACCTTTAAACTTATACATTAAATTCAATTAACCGACTAGGGCCTTAATTAACTAGAAGATAAACCACGTAAAATCTTTATCGTACAAACACTTGACAGAAACCTTTCCATCTTTCCTATTTTTTACGACGACAGTATTAGTTTTCCACAAAGAATTCGATAGTGCATCGTTCAAGTCAAAACTAAAAGCTTCTTTGCTCATACCTCTTCCAGCCTGGCTGTTACCTCTTCTCTGTCCGCGGAATCTTTGTCCTCTCCCTCTCAAAATATTACCTCTTGCTCTCCCATAACTCATCTTTCTCAAAGAAGAAACATTTCCTCATGCATCTAACCAATACATGGAATTTCACGCCAATAGTAATGTGTAAATTTCCGTCGACAAACACTTCAAATCTGCCGCCATTTTCATCCAAGGGCAGTAAGCCGCAATTCTAAGGCCACGTTTGATTGGTTTAATTCATTGAGAGATAGAACCAATCATTGGTGTTGATCTAACTTGTCAAAAAAACTTTAATATGGCGGCCGTCGGAAAGCAGCGGCGAGGCGAAAAGCGAAGTCGAAAACAAGCCAGTGAAAGCAATTTTCCTAAAACGCAAATTGATGAGAACTCTCCAATCATAAAATCATTCAGGAAGCACCAACAAGAGCTCGACTCGCGGCACGATAAGCACGAGCGTTTGGTCAAATGTAGCAGGGATGTGACCATAGCAAGCAAGAGGATTATCTTCCTTCTCCAAAGAGCCGGTGGCGCTGATGACCAAGAACCCATCTTAAAAGAAGCTGACGAAAAGTTCCTGGAAGTCAAAGAACTCTTGAAGACGATAGCCTCGGAGTTGGGTGGAGAAGATTCATATTTATTCTCCAGAGCGTATTCTCCTGGTTTACAAGAGTACATCGAAGCATTGTCTCTTTCCCATTTCCTGAAGAACAAGACTCTCATTTCGTACGAGCAAGTTAAAGCGACGTTTGAATTTTCAAAGGAGGGAGGGAAAGATCTAGAGTTAAACCCGTTTGACTACATCCTTGGAGTCGCAGATTTAACAGGCGAGCTGATGCGTTTATGCATAAACAGTGCTGCAAACGGAGACAGAGAAACCCCTTTCGAAGTTTGTCGCTTTCTGCGTGATATTCACGATGCTTTCTTGTCGTTTGGTAACGTTTCCAGGGATGTGTCGTCAAAACTGAGAGTGTTAAAAGCGAGTATGAACAAGGTGGAAGTTGCCTGTTACACCTTGAAAGTTCGGGGCTCGGAAATTCCCCAATTTGCGCTGGCTGAAGCGTTAAACACAGATATTATCAGTACTCAAGACAGGGATAATTAACTTTTAGAGGCAATACGCGACCAATTTGGTGTTATACTGTTCAGAAAAGATAAATGGAAAATTAAAAATATACGTTTTTGTTATGTCTTTTTGTGATAGCTTTTTGTTTATTTGTGATAAGAGTGGATGAAGGGAGTTTTTAAATCCCCTTCAATTCCTCACCGGTCATTTTTAGATCAATCCCGGCAGGAAGAAGGGTGAAGAAATAGACAATCTTGCGCTTGAATGGGGATTGAAGGGACGTGTCGACTCATCCGAAGTAACTCGTTTTCGGGAGATCGACAAATTTTCGTTCGCAATGTAAAGAAATTGCCGGAAATCAGAAAGCTCGAAAAACTTCCAACGAAATATAGATAATATATCCATTTCGATATAGGCTGCGAATAATTTAATTTCAAAAATTTGGGTTATACGTTGCCTACCTCTGAAGGACAGTTGTTTTTCTTTTTGCTTCAATTTTGTTTTGTTTTGTTTCTTCACACTTAAACAAAGCATTGCCATATATAAGTTCACAAACGTAGCAGGGGTGGAAATTTTGCACAGTCTTGTTATCTATCAAAGTGACTTGTAAGAATAAAAGCCAATGGTTTCATTTGTTCTTTTATTTATCTCTCAAGCTCCGTTTTACACAAATGCATTTTAATATGTATTATTTGTACCGGCAAAGAAAAGTTACTCAATACTGTCATCTTCTTGAGGTATAGGAACAATGAAGGTTGTTAGGCAGTCCGTAGTGATACGTGCAATTCTTCATGTCAACTGTTGTTTTTCCAAAAACGGCATTTTCCATTTTCGTTTTAGATTTCCTACTTTAGCTTCCATTGAACTAAACTCTCTCTGTTTGTCGTCTTGTTTGGCTGTTTCGGTCCCAGTTCTCAGAAATGACGCAAAATCTCTCTTCCTTCTACAGTTAGGAGATGTAATACATTTCTGGAAATATTCAGCGCAACTCAGACAACTTTTAAATCCCTCACAGCTGCGTATACACGCTTCCCTTTGACTGTTGCAATCACAAGGGTTGTGTTCGGCATGAGGCTTCTCCATCATGGACCCCAGGAGAATAACAATTAAGAGATGTACGGAAACCGAATGCATCTGAAATGTGATAACAGAAAAATTACGCTAAATGCAAATGTGGATAGGGACCAGACTCGTACCCAGTAGCTATTCACGTGGATTGGATACCAGAGTGGATTAAGGCGCACAGGGTGTCATGTCTATCTAATCGCCCACTTGCCATGCAGTTGCCGGGCAGTCTTTTAAACCCGAACGGGGGACTCCCATTTGAAAAAGTCGGGGGTGCTTGTCGGAAAATTTGAATTTAACCTCTAAAGGAGACCTTTGGGGCGCGGCTCGAGCTTTATTTGAGCCCTAAAAGATACCACTTGAAACGAAATATTAATAGGCTTGATTACTAGCCGCTGTACGGGAAAGGAGTCCGGGCTAGTAAACCGGACTCGAAAGAACGGCGGGAATCGAGCCTAAAATCGGAAATGACGGCGCTTTAAATTGTTATCTCTGTGAGTGCACCATAAAAGATACTATGACAGCTTACAGAATAGTTGCTTTTGTTCAGAGACCGAAATTTTTTATTTATACCCCTAAGCGTGACGACGAGCTTCCTCGCTCTTTTCATATGGGAGTTCCCCCCTGGGGGTGGAGGGGGCAGATTTTAAATCAGCTTGCGGTCTCGAGGGCAAAGTATTAGTTGCCTTAACTGACTGAATGTCATGCATTCTTTTTTTTGCCTCATTTTTGAAGATTTGTTGGTAGATAGAAGCTGCCTCTCCTAGTTAACAATTTTCCTCATTTGTAACCGTGAACCTGTTTGCTAGGCAATGTGTAAAAAATGTAGAGAGAATTCAAACAAAGATCACTCCTCGGCAGCCTCGCTGACTCTAGAACCTGACGCTCAGAGAATTCCGGCCGCGACCACCTCTCGTAAGCGACCATCTCCACTCAGCGACCAGTTTTCCAAAATACCAGAAGCTTTCGAGTCAAATCACTATATTTGCAACCTCTTGTTAGCGAGAACCTCTCGTAAGCGACCGCGACCACTTTTAGAGCCAAAAGTTTGACATTTTCTTTTGTTTTCAACCTCCCGTAAGCGACCACTTGACAGATAATAGAACGAAAATTGGATAATAAGGTGTTGTAACAATAGCGCAGTACTGAATAGTACAAGACGCTGATATTTCTCAATGGCAAGCACAGTATTTTTTTCTCGAAATTGACTTTTAACATCAATAAAACATTTAAAACATCTCAGCAGTTACCATATGCTAATGAGGCAATATTTTGACCTAATATGGTCTTAGCTCTCTTAAGCGACCACCTCCTATAAGCGCTTACTGGAGGCTGGACTGTATTTTGAACCTTGCGCGGGCCCTGGGGAGAGGGCAAAACGAGCAAGAAGAACCGGTGTCTTCAGTTATAAAAAAGTATATAATAAAAAATAAACAGCAAAAATTTTGCTGTACAATGTATTTCCATATTTAATTTACCAGCGTATCCTGTTCCAAATGAAAACAAAGAGATTAAAACCTAGAAAGTCAATTAATTCACAGCCGGCCCGTGTTCAAGTGTCAACAAGAGATTTTTTCCCCGACATTTAGTGTATACTGTTTATTAACAGCCCGGTTTCAAGCAATGAAGTCGGGACATGACAACTACCAACGGATATAAACTTTCTAATGACTTCCTTTTCCGTCATTTTCTCACTAACGTGTGCTGAAAATTTTTCATCAAGATTTTTCATCGATTATTGCAATTTTTTTCTTCTAATGTTTCTTCCCCTGAGCTGCATCAGTCATCGCAACCGTTGTGATTTGCTGGAACGCAACCGTTCTTTTCATATTTCAACAATATTGTGCCATTTTGGCTGGGCTAAATTTTTCACTCGTGTAGCTGCAATTCTGAAGGGTTTGTAATTTCTGCTAACCGGACCAACAATCAAATAATTTGCCGTCAAACTATATATACTCAACGAAAGTGGCGTTTTGCTTGGAAAAATCATAAAGATCGTGTTACTAAAAGCCCATTGTTCAAGGATTAATAAACATTTCAGAAACTTTCCTAAATTGGTTTCTATAAATATTACTGATTTTCAAAAAGTAATTGAAACCAGTCTGAAGTCGTTAATCCAAAAGCATTTTGAGTAAATGCAATCGTTTCTTTGTATTAATTACCCAATATATATATTTTTCTCATGATATTCCGGATATTCTGCCAGCGTATCATCGGCCAACGAGACTTGAGGGTTTTATTGACAATGTTTTAGATCACGTTTCTACACGTTACACTTAAAGGTTTTCGGCAATTTTTTTTTTATTTAAATAAACTTCGTTTTGCTAAGAATTCAAACAGAAACTATATCGCTTTTTTGATTGTTAAAGTGCCAGATAATCCTTGTCATTTTTAATAATTTATTGCGTTGAAGTAGTTTCTTTTTAGTATTTTTTATTTATAACGGAAACAAGAAAAATGATGCAATTAAAAAATAGTTTCTAGTTAAATTCTGTAGGCGTTGTTCCCAATACGCGTGCCGAATTTTACCGAAAATTAACTTTTAAGTTACTGCAAAGTATTTACTTTTTAATACTGTTTAATCGAATTTGAGGAAAAGTTGTGGCTCGATCTCTGAAATGATTGAGTACTGCTAACTCCGATTTATCTATGTTCAACACTCGGCCTATCTTTAGAATGGCTGGCCGAAATTTACAAATAAACTGATTGAAGAAACCTAAGTTCTGACACAAGCAAAAGAAACTATAAAGTCAGGACCGACTTAGAAATATTCCCTTTTTATGTGTGCATGTGTGTTCCGTAAAGCTGAATTTTTGAGGTGGAATATAAAACCTGTACTGAATGAAAACTCTACGCATTTGATCTAAATGGACTTACCATGATCGCAGAAGATTTCAATCTTTCCGGCTAACTGTTCACTCAGCTTGGTTGAACTTTATGATTCAGTTGACGCTCTTCGTTTCTATTTTATAGAGACGTTAAGAGAACTTTATCGCTTTTATTGTTGTGAATGCACCATTCACACAACAGAAAAAAACAAAAGCGAGCAATTAATTACAGGGTTGTTCGATCGCTCTACGACAGCGTAATCAATGCTTTGTTGGTCATTTTATTTTTACGATGGCTTAGGCATACGAAATTGATTTGATCCTATTGTGCGTAATAAAATAACAGTTTGAATAATTGCAAATTTGCGTCAAGGGCCGGCTAGAATATAAGTTTGATTTCTGCCGCTTTAACTAAAACAGGACAAAGGATTAATCTTCTACAAACGCAACTCCTTTAAGTGCACTACAGATCCTCAAAAAGTACTACGCTACTCAACACGGAAAGCCGTCGAAACGTTGCAGAATTTTACATTGGAAATTCAAAAAAAAAAAATGAAAGTTTCAGTAGTTGCCCGCACTTGATCGGTTCAATTCAAGGATTCTGAGACGATTTTACACTTGAATTTCATTCATGGTCCGGACAAAATAAAATCCCTTATTTGCACTTGTAATAAAAAAGAAGAAAAAAAGCCCCTAATTACTTCCTCAGCCGCATGGCATGGTTCAAAGATAAAAAAATGCGAAAAAGTTATGACGAGGCGCACTAAAGTTAAAACCGTTGGTTAGCTAGCGTGCGGTGTTTCAGTGCCAACTCGGATCTTCAATTGTAAATGCCAAGGACAGAACTGTTCGATTAACGAACACGAAAAAACGCCGTTTATATCTTTGAAATCACACTTTATCACTTTCCACCTGCACATTGCTTCAGGTCTTTGTAATGTAGTGTTAAACAAATGCAGCGGTATATTTTCATTTTCAAGTGCTCGGATCCCTCGTTTTATTTGATAGCTCATTTAGTACTTTTTTCATGGCGATCAAAAAGCCATTTGAACAGACAAATGCCCAGTTTAAAGGCATTCGTCATAGAAAGATCTAGAGCGATCGTTGCGGGTATTTTGTTAAATTGCTGGTGTCAGTTTTGTCGTGGATGCGTTCTCGTGCGAGGGAGTCTTTCTTTCTCAGTTTGAATTGGTGATTGACCGGTAATAAAACGGTAAGCGGAGATTTCAGAGATCTTGCATTGAACGTTATCACCAGGAAAAAAGCGATTAGCAAGAAAAGGAAAGATTGAGAAACTGTACGCTCCACATAACCGGAAGAAGTTTCAGCGTATTAAGATATCAATAAAGTAAATTGCAACTTCGATCCAATTTTAAGATCAATTAAGACCCGCGCTTGGGCTTTAAATGGTTTACCGTAGACTTTTCGCCCGTAAAAAGAACAAAATTAAAAAAATTATATATTATGCTCATCATAGTTAGTTTGCATTTATGCCTCGATCATAAGCTTGCCATAGTTAAACAACTTAATTTTATTCTAATTCTAAGTTCTTCATTTTTTTTGTCTTCTGGTTGGCAGTGACACATTTTTAAATACGGAAAGAAGGCTTCCTGAAATCGGCATTATCAAACACAGGAATGGTTTCTCGTGAGCGAGCTTGTTTGGAACATTTTTTATCATTTCCCGTGATGTTATGTAAATTAAGATAAGCCAAGTAATGATCGAGGAAGCTTGATAAATGGTCTCTATCTTCAAGACAGAGCTAGAAGATCTTTCTTGGTCTGGTCCGCCCGGTTGCTCTAAGGGTGAATAACGCTGTCCAACGGCTAAATTGCTATCCAGATAAGTGTTGACAAGACTAAACTAAAAAAAACTACGCTACTCGCTTGGGACCAGGGGCCCATTTCTCGAAGGTCCCGAAATGTTTTCGCACCCGAAAAGCCGTAGCAAAATCTCAAACCACATGATTACAGAGCTGTTTAATTCGCATATTCTTAATATGAACAGAGGTTCTCTTCATACAAGAATTTTCAGGCGTATACACCTCTCTGTTGTTAGATACAGATCAATTAAAATGGCTTTCCGGAGCTTTCGAGAAAAGGGTCCCAGGGCTTTGTTAACAGTCCCAATGCGACAAATACTGTGTTAAGCTTCTAGCTTGTCTCAAATGCTTGTTAATCGGGGACACACACCACGGCCAGAAGATCGAATTGGAATTTAAAGTGTTGGCTTTTTAGGTAGGAAAACTACAGTCATGGACAAAAGTCTTGGGACAAATTTGCACTTTTGGCGCTTTTGCGCACACGCCAGACTCAAATACAACTTCAGCTGCCTAGCCTCGCCTTCCACCCCCATACAATGTTGAAAACTACTACCAGCAATTTCTTCTGATTTTCAACATTGTATTGGGTGGGGAGGGGGAATAGTAACGCGTTCTTAAAAGGAGAGCAACGCTTTTTTCAAACTTCAGTAGTAAAACACATACAATTCGTGGAATTCATAAGTGTCCCAAGGACTTTGTCCACGATTGTAGATCAAACATCTTCTGGGAGCAAAGTACCAAAGCATCAAACTCAGATCAACCCGAGCCAACGTCGCTGGTAACAGAAAATTAGACCTCTAGCCTTCGCGGTGTGAGAGAGAAAATGAACAAAAAACAAAAAAGCAACAACACGAAAAGGCGAAGGCTGAAGACAGATATGTTGTCAGGCGCGCACGATAACAATCACATTAGGTTTATTTTCCAGTTTTATCGAATCATGCAATTATCATGTTCACTTCTTTCAAACCAAACATCTGATCAAATTTATAAAAATATTTTACGACAATAAGCAACTCCAAGGCTGATAACTACGTGGAAAGCTTAACGGAACAACGACATGATAGAGTCCAAACTGAAAGCCAAGAATTGCACCCGTGGACAGCTGTCTCGATCTGGTTTAAACTAATAATTCCTTTCACTGCTTAACATGGATTTCTGTAATAAGGAAAAATAAGTTGATGGTTGATGGCAAGTGGAATCTAGGAACTGTAAAATCACTCTTTTCTCTTCGTCGATGATGAGGCCGGAAATCTAATTTTGTACATACGTTGTCTTTTAATATGATCCGCAGCCGGATGAGCCCGTTATCTTGCGATTGAGGTTTAACTTGTCATTACGGGAAAACGCTTCAGTGGTACGATGTCTTTTGGTGGCGACAAAAATTACAGCTTGAATAAATATTTTATATTGTTAGTTCATGAAATACTCAGAATTCCGATAAAACCGGCATAGATCATTTTAAAGGAGCCAATGATCTGCAGACTTCGATTTCATAAGTGATTCTCCCTAGATCGGGTCAGTGTCTCTTCCCTATCCTATTCAGTTTTTAGGACATTCTCCAAAACTCCTTATGTCAGGCAGACAGCAAACTAATCAGAGTTATAGCAATTGTCATTTTATGTGAAGCGATCTTTTTCCACGCAACGATCTCTAACGTGCAGAGACAACACCCAAAAGCAGATGTCACTCAAGCTTATGTCTCTAAAAATCAAAAGGATCCATTCTTCTGAGATTCTCACTGGAGGTAATTCAGTAGAAATCATGAGATTTATTTAAAAACTGAAGTCTTGTGCCACAGTTTTCAATAACAGTTTAAAATAGGTTTGTTTTTGTTGCATTTTGACACCTTGAAACTTCACCCGCAGTTTTCTCGAAAACGCTCACTAAGTTAGGCCGAAGATGCCGGAGTCTTATTTTCAAAACGATTCCTAAATGATAAGTTATTCGCTCTAACGTAAAATGGGGATGGCGTCATTGCACTGCTATGGTTACTCTGATCTCGATAGAAGGTATCTCATTTGAAACTTTCGTCTTTCTCTAGCACACCGGTAACGTTCGATTTTCTGTTTGATTGATAATAGTGGTGTTCTAGTCGTTCAGAGTTGAACAGTATATTCTTATTCAAAAATTAAATTAGGCCGCCTTAGATCCGATTTTAATACAGCCGTTATTTTGCTTTTTATCAAAAAGTGACCCTACAACTAATTAATTTCTTCAATAAGACAAGCGAGAATTAAAAAAAAAAAAATTTCTACCTCGACGGGATGTCATTATCAAGTTTAAAAATGGCAAGGTCAGAGTTCGCGTTTAAAACGCGTAATTGCTTTCCGACGATTTTCCGGAAGCATGCTGATGTCTGCCGAGCTAACGTTACAATAACGATGAAATGTTTGTGACCCTTTCGCTTATGGCTGTGTTACGCGGTCACACTGTGAGAAGGAGGTGGTACTGAGGTGGGCGCGCGGAAAATTGCTGGTTTTCAGTGTCACGCAATTCAAAATAGATCAAAATAAAAATCAAAACCGGTCAATAGATAAAGTCCAGAATCTAGGAATGAAAGAAGGTAAATATGCAAAGACTCTCGCCAAAATTCTGGTCACAGCAATTTTCCTTATGCGAGATATGCGGAGAAATTTTTTACCCAAATTTATAGAGATTTGTATGGAGACGCCATGCTGGTGCCCATCCGTATGGGCACCAACATGGCGGCCGGAAACCAACAGAAACATCTGTCACTGAGTTTTGCTACAAAAGCGTAAATTTATCCCTCGAGGAACTCTAAAACATTAAAATAATACTTTTTCTAAGACATGAACTGTTTAGATAGCCAAGTTCCCCGAAGTAAGTCACTTTTTTAACCATCATGACAGCTCTCTTGGCCGTCATGTAAGTGCCGCGTCACGCAAAAGCTTAGAAATTCAAGCGTAGTGTATCGCAAAACCAAGAACCCATTCGGAGCGAAAATTTGTATGAATATTAGTTTTCAGCTGCTCTTATACATCATTTAAGTAAAATCTCAATAAGATCAATAGTTTTGTAGTTCGAATTTTGGTGACGTCACGTGAAAACCAGCTATTGCTGTGCTGGATGCCTTGTTTATGTTTAGCACAGCGATATTTCCTTAGCGACACCTTTGAATCTCTGTTGCACGTGTTTGCTTTTAGTTGCCATCGGGTTAATGTGTTCTTTGTCCTTGCTGTGATCCTGTGACTAACAAAAACTTTTACGAGAGCGTTTTCTAGACAACTGCAGGTGAAGTTTCATGGCCAGTGGCAAAATGCAACAAAAACAAAGCTGTTTTAAACTGATTGAAAACTGTGGCCACAAGACTTGACTAAAGGGTATTTTGGTCTCAAATGAATCTCATAACATCTTATCATATTACCTTGAGTGAAAATTTCAGAGTAATCGCTCCGTTTGGTTAATTTCCAGAAAGATCAGCTTCGTCCCCGCGCGGGGGGGGGGGGGACTCCCATATAAAGAGGGGGGCGGTGCTCGTCGGTAGTGTGGCAGTCCTCGTAATCAGCTGCTATTAATTGGTTTGGGGCTGGCGGGGGGGGGGGGGTGGGGACATGCATTGTTTCTCTTCTTTGCTCTATTGTCTATATGTCCTCTTAAGCCTGGTTCTCCTATGCCGCCGACTTACCTGGGACATAGCCGCCGGTACGGCCTGGGACACCGTTACGGCATATGTGAACATTTATCGCCGAATCATAATCTGTCTTAGGCATTGACCGCCGGCTTGCCTGCGAAGTTGAGTCTCTCAGGCAAGCATCATCTGCGGACGCAATGTGTGACATGACATCTCGATTTTTCCCACAATTCCATATTTACTGATGGAATGGTTGCAAATTGCGCCAATTCGATTTGCATTTCGCGCCAATTTAAGTACGTCGGTGATCCATCGCAAATATAATGCGCCGGAAACTGCAACCTGCGACTACGTCGCGGGTAGGTCGGCGGGATATGAGAACCAGGCTTTAGGGTGTTCAGTCTCAAAAAGTCCACAGCGGGAGTTGTTGTGGTACCCTTTAGGGTATTGACCCAAAACAAAAATATGACAGATGTTTGAAAACCAGCTGATTCTTTAATTTTGGGTACTTACCATTTACATGGGAAAACCGGAAATTCCAATTGGAAAATCAAATGGTTCGCGCCATTCCGTTAGGGAAGCTTCAGAAAATATGGGCTGTGATTTGAGGTGATGCTATTTTTCTGCTCTTTTAAGTCTCTCTAACTGATGTGGATATACTTTATAGCGATTCCTTCTCCTGCAACGTCGCATTTAATTGTTTAATGTTTATGCCTGAAATTTCCAACCGGATGGTTTTTGTAAATGGTAAGCACCCTTTGTCTCAGAATTGGTACCTCTTAGGGGTGAAACAATTTCAAGTAACTCCCACAAAACAGGATCTCGGCACCTTTAGGGGTTCTTTTCAAAATTTCCGACGAGCATTCCGGCGCCCGTCCGTTTCATATGAGTGTCTACCGGGCCCGGACTTGACCATCATCTGGTTTAGAGGAGATAAAAAATTAATTAATTTCTTCAATAAGACAAGCGAGAATAAAAACAAAAACATTTCGACATCGTCAGGATATCATTATCAAGTTTGAGAACGTCAAGGTCAGAGTTCTCGCTTAAAACGCGTAATTGCTTTCCGACGATTTTCCGGAGGAAGCATGCTAAAATCTGCATGCGAAGCTAGTATTACAATAATTTTATGAAATGTCTGGCACACTTTCACTTAGAGCCGCGTTAACGTGGCCATGCATTGCGCAGAATGCCACGACACATCCGGGACTTAAATGTAGAGTGTGCGCGAAATTTAATTTTAATTAGGCTGACGATGGTTAAACAATAAAGAAAATGACCAGAAAACGGCCGACTACGTATACTTGTTTAGAGTTTACGTGCTTCATACTTGTGTTTCGTAGTGGTCATGTGAAGGAGGTCAGAGCTGGGGGGAAATCGTTGTGTTTATGTTTAGCACAGCGATATTTCCGCTCAGCAAAAACAACTTTGAACCTGTGCTTGTTGCACATTTGTTGAGTAATTCTGGCTCAAGTTCTCATCAAGTTCACGCGCGCGTTTTCTGTTTTTAGCACACAGAAGACACCTTACACAAAATTCAAAAGGCAAGTTATTTTTAATTTTGTCAACTGTAGTCACAATCGAATTTAAATAACCTCATACAAACTATAAGCGATCCGTGAACAGAAAGCAAAAATTGTGGTGCATAACTCAGGAAAAAACACTGTTTAATTCCCTCCGAAGCCCTTCACCCAATTGTAGGGTACTTTTTATTTGGCCCTCTATCCACCACCCCACCCCACTTCTAAATTTTCTCAAACTTGTAACACTTAAAACAACTGAAATCATGTTACTTTCTCTGGTCAGTTTTCGCAAGAATAGTTTTCTCTTTGACAACATTGGTGCTCCCAAACAGTAGGAAATCTTCACACACCAACATGGCTGCCAAGACGTCATACGAAAACGTTCTATTACGTGCCCAACCTTCTTCAGCCAAAATGGTCAAATCATTCATAGACTCAAATAAAGTTACATCCATCATACGCAAACAGAAATGGCAAAGAAATTTCGTCAAAAAGCTCAAGCGAATTAAATATTTTAACTTATGTGGCCCTTAGTTTTTTTATGCTGTCGAAAACGACGGCTCTTCCAGAACTTCAAGCTCCTTTATTACAACTTTGAAACCAGCCTAGGCCTATGAGTGAAGACCTCAGGAGTAAAGGTGCCATGGAAACCATAAGGCACGTGGTGCTTCAGTTTGATCCTCGCTAAAGGTCCCTTCCCGACATCCTTAGCGTCCAACACACAGAACTCGGTCACGTGCCTCTCCGGGATATACACCTGAACGATGACGTATCCATCATCTTCGTCGCCTTCTCGCCAGGACTCGTAACCCTGTCGGGGCACGAAGACAGGTTCGCCAAGGCAGCCGTGAGAGTACCAGACTTGACGATGACCGTTTTCAGCGTCTAACTGCAAAACGGGGTAATATATTTAATCTTAAGTTCGTATAGTATGATAGTCTGGGTGAGCAGTTCTGAAAAGAACTGTTGTTGGTGACTGACGTTTCGACCACCTGAGCAGAAGTCATCTTGAGAGTCAAGTCAGTGAATATAGTGACTTGACTCTGAAGATGACCTCTGCTCACGTTGTCGAAACGTCAGTTCGACAACGTGACCTGACGTCGTCCGGATGAGGGTACTTCTATTCAGAACTACCCTCATCCGGACGATCACACTATACGAACTACTCATATTCCTGGGTTCAAACCATTTCATTAAATCTTTATAAAGACACGATTGATCATCGCAGTTATGCACACAACTTAAGCAGTTGTGAACATAAAGCCTGAAAAAAAATTCAGGACCAAATGGGATTCGAACACATAACCTCTGCGATACCGACGCAGTGCACGAATCGAATCCCGTTCAGGCCTGAATTTTTTTCAAGCTTTCATTTCACAACTGCTTAAGTTTTGTGCATAACTGCGATGAGCGGGTCACTTCAGTTGTGAGTTCGTAATACAAATTCGTAAATAGTAATTCGTAGTACAAACCAGTTACATTAAACGAATTAAATTTTTCTTGTTTGCCATGTAATAAACACTTTATTAACCGAGCTTAGTCGGTCTGTATGGGAGAATCTTGACCTCGGTCGTGTGTACAGACCTCTCTGCGTTTGGTCTGTACTCACGACCTCGGTCAAAATTCTCCCATACAGACCTCCATCTCGGTTAATAAGAGCTAGACATATATCTAAAACAGTGGAAAAAAAAAAGAAAAGAAAAGAGGATTCCCAAAAGGAAAAGCGCGAATGGGACAAGAGTGCCCATGCGAGGCGCTTGCCACAACCCGTTGTCTTACCTTAACCACGTCCCGGTAAGGAAGGTTAAACCCAGGTCTATCGCATGCCATGAAGTAGTTATAACGCGTCCCACGTATTCCGTGTCTGTAAGGGTGCGTGGACGGGAACTCCACGCTGGCGCGATCGATTTGTGTTCGAGAACAACGCTTTGAGGTCAAGTCGATGGTGAAACTGTAAGCGAGGCCTGGTGACACGGAGGTGTTACTCAGCCAGATCTCACTGTCGAAAGTCATGTCAAAATTGGTGTCCAGACACACAGCGGAGAATTCGATCTTGTTGCCAACCTGCTGGGCTGTGCCAAAATGGAAGATCTGAAAATAGAGCCATAAGGTACTCTTACTACTGTTGTTTTGCGCCGAAGGGGGAAGCAGAAAAAGATGGGTTCTTATTCCGGGGGTACTCCCGTATACTCTCTTATATGGGCTATATAGGTATGTGGCCGGCACCAAAGGATATGGTTTTAACCCGTTTTGGTCAGAAATAGGGCATCGATTTTGGCCATTCTGGTCTCAAATAGGGTGTTTTTTTTTAGAAGAAATTACTCTTTCATTATTATCGATAAGACCATCAACAAAAGCTCGTCACAATGCCTTTAACTTTGGTCTGAACTAGGGAACGCAGACCAGACACGAGAGAGCGGCGGAAACGGAGCCTATGATTTAAGGTCAGGCCTTAAATAGGGTATCAAATTTTTGGTCAGGTCATAAAAGGGTTGGGAAAATCACAGATTTTGGTCTTAAATAGACTAAGAGTTTTGGCAAGTGGGCTGCACACCCCCCCTCCCCACCCAATTTTTCTGGGAGTAGGCATCCTCCCCGGGCTCTTATTCAGAGCTGTGGTTGAAAACGAGAATTACTGCTGTAGCCTATTTCTCAGAGGATTTTTTTTACCTCTTGTAAACACGCAAACTACTCAGGGGCACCCAACGACGGTTTTCCCGCAATTAACGAAAGGATGATTAACGAAACAATCCGCTAGGTGCTCCTCATTATTTGCGGTTAAATAAGCTACGTTAGAGACTCAGGGCATTTTAAAAGAGTTTCTGTTCGTACTTCATCTCAACCTAAAATATAGAATCATTGACTAAAGATAAATGCACTCACTCAGGAACAGTGCTACATTACACTTAATAAAGCCAAACTTTGAACTTACATGACAGGGATCTGTGTCCACAAACATCACCCCTGCACTATCACCACTTGTATGGCGCGGTATGATAACAAAGCGTGAAGGCAGCCTTGGGTAATACCTCATCTCATCTCCTGGTGAACTCCACCCTAACAAGATCTTTGTGGTTATCCACCAGGATCCCTTGACAAATGGCGTCATGTGGAACACATAGTAGTCAGGTAACAGGACAAAGTCGTGCGCATAATTCAAACCTTCAATATGATGGATTTGCTTTTGACACAAATTCCATGATGGGTCAAATTCATATACTGTTAGGCTGGGAGATCTCTGTGCAAATCCTGGGCGCATACTTATACACACGAGTCGCTGAAAAATAAAGACACCCACACAAGCTAGTCTATAAACAGGCTCTGCTCATTACATCCCCTGTTCAATATGCAGCCATTTTCCCTACTCGTTTGCTCACTTCTCTTGAATACCAATCGTTAAGGGAAAGAAAACTATTGCTCACTATGTACAATGATAGAATAATACTAACACTGAAAGGTTGACAGTTTTAAAAGGGTGGGAATCTTGTGGTATAAAGGGCAGTATACTTAGTACATGTGGCCCAGTTTCTTGAAAGCCATTCATTCAGACAAGTAGTTTTTTCAAGGGTGTGTCTCACATGAAACATTTTGGAAACACACCTTTACCTTCTTGATGTTTTTTGTCTTTTTTAGTATTAACAATTATTGTATTGCCAGATTAAATAGGCAAGCAAAACTTCAATATCAATTTCAGAGCATGCATTTTACATCAAAATTGTAATTCTTAAATTAAATTAACTATCAAGTACCTTTCTTTCAGAATCAATCCTGAAATGTGCAGCAAAGCATCCCAGGTTTAAGTGACCATTCAGATACTCTGGACCAAGTGTCTCTAGTGTGTATGGATCCAAACAATACGGTACTCCTGTCTCATAACATGTCAATACCTAGCAACAGAAAATTGACAATCGAAGGGTTTTCCTCAAATACTTGTAGGAACAAAACTTGGGCCTTGATCTCCATATGGAGCCTGGCAACTGCCAGGTTGGCTCAGTTACTGGGTTGAATTTTGCTGTCTGTTCATATTGGAACTTACAATGCATCAAATAATTTTGCTTGCGCATGATTGGTCTAAACACATCACATGAGCAAATGTGAATGAAATGAGCAAATCCTGAAAAGTTCTGTTTAGAGATCACAAAATATTGGACTCCCAGTTGAATTATGCTGATGTTTTGGACGTCTTATTTCAACCGTAATTTTCAGACACTCATTACCTCATTTCAGACCAGTTTTGCACAACAGTTTCAGACACTGCTTAAACATAGCTAAAGTAAATTTAAACCAACCAAATTTAGACTGAAACATCTGTGAAAATGATGGCTAAATAAGACAAGAAAATAACACAAATTCTATCAAACCATTACGTATGTCAAGTCATGTCTCAACTAGAGTTTGCTCCATAAAGCCTGGAATAAAGGAAACTAAGAGCTTTGAAGCTACTCCCAAGTTTTTCACTGTACTGAAATTTTGGACACTTTACAATTTTGGATGATGGTATTTTCGGACTCTTTTTTGTTTGAAATTAAAATCGTCCGAATTGTTTTTGCAGGTAATGCTCAATCGAGTCACTAGTGTTCCGCTCATTTCCATTGGTTTTAAAACCAATCAAAATTGAGCGTATAACAGAACTCCTGAGAGATGCTCATTTCATCAAGCTTGCACAGTAAGGAACAAAGACTCAAGGAATGAGTCAAGATTCTTCTTGTTGATGATTCTTGTTGAATGAGCTGTGATGACTTTTCAAAACCCAAAGGACATATATTTTCATTGAAGATGCAACCTAAAAATAATGATCTAAGTACTTAAATTGTTAAACAGTAAGTACTATTAATAGTATTTGTTTAGACTGAATTGATGTTATTAAAGGAGTGTCACAGTAAGTTACAAATTCATAAGTTTGTGATCTCAAAGTCTGTTGTCATGTCTGCAAGAAAATTTGCACTGCCTTGGACAGTTCTCTCATCATGCCTTCCAATAGGATGCAAACTATGAAGTTCAAATCCTAACTAACAGTTGCATTTTTGGCTGCCATCAATCATAATTTCAATTACAATCAACGAACCTTGAAAAAAAATAAAAACAAACAAACAAAATGGATCAAAATCTACCAATCACAACCATCAAATGAAACCTTGTAAATACATTGAAATAAACTTATTTTTCTCGAGAGGTCCTCTAAGATGATTGACGGCAGCAAAACATAAAATCACTGATTCTGCAGAGCTCACATGTTATTGAAAGGTGCAGTACTATCTTCAACTTGGTGATCTGGGAGAATTTAGCACTTGAGTAAGGAGGTACTTAGTCAGATCTTTGGCACTTTTTTGACCAACAATGTGGCAAAACTACCATTAATAGATATTAATGTCTTTTTAAACCCTAAGGTTCAGAGTTCAAAAGTACATTCACTGAAAACAACAAACCTTTCCACCCCAGTAGAATGAGTTAGTATTGGAGGGATTACGAAACTTTACTGGTGGAACTTTCCAAGTGGTGAGAAGAGTTCCAAGAGATTTCATCATTGAATAGGAAGGTTTTGTCCCCATTTGGCCATGGTACAAGAACTTTTGCTTGGCAGCTTCTTCTTGCCGATGTTCACTATTAACAAACTTGGACTGGAAGTGTACATGTCCATCTTGGAATGTTACAGCACAAAGCATTCCATCCCCATCAATTGCTAGAAACACAAATTTTGATGAACATACGGATGACAAACTCTTACCATGCAGTCATACAATGTTTAGATTGAATTCTCTGCTAGTGAGCTTAAGTATTAACACAAGTTTCCTGGGCAGTGATGTCCACAACTTAGCACTGAAAAAATCACTGTAGAATTCTGAAAGAAATGATCCCCCGACACTCCTATGACTCTTCGCTAAGGTTATTTTTTTTACAGCACAAAGCATTCCATCCCCATCAATTGCTAGAAACACAAATTTTGATGAACATATGGATGACAAACTCTTACCATGCAGTCATACAATGTTTAGATTGAATTCTCTGCTAGTGAG
The DNA here is from genome assembly GCF_042242905.1 of Orbicella faveolata. Taxonomy (NCBI): domain Eukaryota; kingdom Metazoa; phylum Cnidaria; class Anthozoa; order Scleractinia; family Merulinidae; genus Orbicella; species Orbicella faveolata. The sequence goes on along the minus strand of NW_028301552.1, from coordinate 35,506,564 downwards.
CTTAAGTATTAACAGAAGTTTCCCGGGCAGTGATGTCCACAACTTAGCACTGAAAAAATCACTGTAGAATTCTGAAAGAAATGATCCCCCGACACCCCTATGACTCTTCGCTAAGGTTATTTTTTTTACAGCACAAAGCATTCCATCCCCATCAATTGCTAGAAACACAAATTTTGATGAACATATGGATGACAAACTCTTACCATGCAGTCATACAATGTTTAGATTGAATTCTCTGCTAGTGAGCTTAAGTATTAACAGAAGTTTCCCGGGCAGTGATGTCCACAACTTAGCACTGAAAAAATCGCTGTAGAATTCTGAAAGAAATGATCCCCCGACACCCCTATGACTCTTCGCTAAGGTTATTATTTTTTTTACCTTCCTATTGAATGCCAAAATACTTGACGGTCCCCCTGAAAGTGACAGCCTATCCAAAACTAGCGACTCTTTGAAGAAGTAACTAAAAGAGAAACTCTGATCTCAAGCACAATGTGGATGGAACAGCCTGCCTGCACGACTGAACAACTTGAAGAGTTATAATTTTGTGATTTTATTTTGAACTGCCTAATTTTTTTTGAAACTATCTCATTATGATTTACAAGCTGTATTTGTCTGCCATGATCTTAGCTTAGTTTTTAGATTTACAAGCTGTATTTGTCTGCCATGATCTTAGCTTAGTTTTTAGATTTACAAGCTGTATTTGTCTGCCATGACCTTAGCTTAGTTTTTTAGTTGTGCATACCTAGATTTAGATTTTTAAAATTTTTAACTTTTATCATATTTTTAAATTTTAGCTGTATTCTATTTGTAATTTTTATTATCTTATAGTGTAAATAGTTTTTAATTTTTCACTTAGGATAGAGGACCACTGGTTCGTCAGTTTTCACTGTTATGTGTCACCCTCTGTAAATAACGTTGTTACTTACTTACTTACTTACTTGCCAGCAGTGTCAAATGATCTGTGTACAGGCCCCGAAATGATCCCGACCCCAAAATGATCCCCAAATTGATTCCAAAATGATCCCGACCCCGAAATGATCCTCTGTCAGTTGTTCATATCGATACCATAAATCAATTTACTACATAGGCCAAAATGGCTTTATTGAGCGATCCACAGTCCCACATTTTGTTGCCATTCCTAAGATTCACTGAAGATCATTTCGGGGTCAGGATCATTTCAGGGGCTGTACATATAGCATAATCAGTTGCATTTGCGATATAAAGCAATCATTATACTGTTGTCCTACAGTGTAGAGTCTGCTTTGTTTATGTGGGTAGTTAGCAACATACATAAACGGAAGTTTTAATTTCATGGGGTACACGAAACAACTGTGAATTACCGTGCAAACATTTTTTAACCATCCGAAAGTACCGGCTACCCGAAAGAAACGACCCCTTTTTGCCTGCTAATGTGTTTTCTTGTTGACACACCCCCGGACACACCACCGACAGCGAGAAAAGTTCGGCTTCGGCCCTGACTGCGAAAAACAGAAATCGGCTTTGAGACAGTCTACGTTTCTTCCATCCTAGCACAATATTAAGAATTTTCACACAAACCCTGTGGTGGCCTGTAGCTTGGCATTAATCCATTAAATATTTTACAGACTGTTTCGTCGGCTGTAATATTGGCCTTTATATAAGCTTATATTGAACGTTAAAGAAAATGACAATTTATAAACATCTGAGAACGCTGATTAAAGTCATATCCTAAAGAATGTATTCGCTAAATTTTTTCTTAACAACGGATAGAATTGTACAAATATATAAGCTTAAACAATATAAGTTTACTTACGATGTTTTAGTCGTGTACCGTAAACTTCACGAATCCCTGGGCCATTTCGAAACAGTGTCCCACGAAGGTCTTTCGGTACTTCGCCGACTATATCTGCCTCCGGGATCCAGTAGGAGCATTCTCTCTGAGTTTCCCAGCCTATACTGCATTTCTTAAGGTCCAAAGGCCTTCGGATGTCTCCGCAAAGTTCATCACAATCCGCCGCCATAATGGTCCGAGGAAGGTTACCCTTGACCCCAGGCGACCGCGCTATTGCGCGAAACGTGAACTTGTACATTCTACCCCGGGGGAACCGGGGGTACTTTGTTGCAGTTGGTTTTTGCGCGGTTTTGGACTTAAAAAGGGCTTAGATTTTGACCATTTTGGTCTGAAATTGGGTATGTTTTACACTCTGGTCTGGCTTGGCATCGGATATTTTTTTACAAGCAACATTTTTTTTTCCTCATCAACATTGGCAAATTTGTAGCCCTGTTGTAGTCCTGTTGTAGTCCTTATGAACCACAACTTACAATATTTTCGCAATATATTGTCCCTGTGCTGACTGATATCGTGTATGCTGGGTTTAAAGACTGAAGAACTTTTTTGTGCGTTTTTATGGGTAAATGTACCAGTCGCGGAGCAATGTTAAGAGGGGGAGGGGAAGGGGGTAAGTATCTGTGGCAAGATTTCCGTGACGATAAGTGTGACTCGTGCTCTTTTTTTCGGCAAGCGTCGTTGGTGGTCAGTAATCGCCGGTGGCTTCCGCGGCCGGCGAGAAAGACGTCATCTGATCAGAAGTCAATTGGCTGCTGACGTCTTCCAGTTTACCCCGCGCAATTTACATGTATGTTACTTTATCGAGCTCCGTGACGCCTAATATTTTCTGTAAAAGAAATTAATTCACACCACTAAACGGCCAAATAATGAAAAATTCTAATAATGAACCGTGGGCTTATATTAGTTTATATTTTTGGAAGGCTCTTATAGGAGTGAATTTATAGAGACAGAAATATTTAAGGTGCAGGTATACATGTGACAATAATAACACGGTAAAACTCTCTAAACGCAAGGAAAAGAAATGCAGAACAGTTCCATAATCATCAGATAAAAATGAAAGTACTGTTATGACATAAAGTACGTATACAGTACAAACTTACTGACCCTGAAGAAGAGGTCTTCATAATCGAAAGGGTAAATGTATCAGTATCGATGCCATTGATAGGGATTTATACCATTGGAAGATTTTTGTGTCAAGATTCATTTTAGGGGTTTATTTTTGGTCAGTGTGTGTGGGAAGGCGATAATCGGAATTTCGTACGTGGTATATATACTTGTGGTATATATACTTCTGGTATATGCTAGGAAATATGCATTCAGATAAAAATAATTGTGATTTAGTCTAGCCTGATTCTTTCCGCCTTCCAGACCACGCGGAACAAACTTAAGTTCTTTCAGCTTGTTTCGGATTTCAGTTTCGAAGGTCGCGTGCGTTTGTAGCTTTGTCATATCACAATTCCTATCAAAATTCCTAGTAATTATATTTTTTCCGCTTCTTTTGCTCCGAGAGAGTTGCAACTACTCGATACTGTTCCCATTTTAATTTCAGAGAATGATCAGCAAGTTCCAGTATATATCTGAGTCGATTTCCCTTTAGTATGGGTAATTGTATGAATGCACAATGACTGATATTTGAACTCTCAAAATTGCACGAGTGTCTACAATGAAGTAATTTTATCTTTCAATGAAGTAGTCGTTCCTTTGAGTAAAGAAAAAAAGACACTTATTTCTCAGAAGCCTTGTACTGCCGCATTTTCGTGTGCACTTCGGCACGGAAATTTCAAATAAATAGCGGCATAGACTGCTTCTTGATCCAGCTGAGTACTAACACGTATTACACACGACAACCTTGAAAAATGCGCAAACCTTGAAAGATGCGCAAACCACGACGTAGCTCGTTTAATTCTTGATCCAGCTGAGTGAGAATCATGCCACCAATTCTTGGCAAGAGCCCAGACTTGTTGATCGTAACGAATTAAATAGGTCATATTCTCTTGGTCACACCCTTTGCCGGCCAGTGAGTGTCACTTCTCCCTGCACGTAAAGTTCCTCTGGCCAAATAGCAGTCCAAGCAGATACTAGACTAGCAGATATACTGACAAGTAAAAAAATTATTCTTAAACTTATGATCAGTAAATTAAGGAGGTAAGTTTTACCCTGAGTCTCTCAAATCTCACATTTGGTCCAGGCCCAGTGTGTGACCAAGTGACGCGGGACTTTGTGTATTTCTGTGGATAGTGCTGTAAAACCTTTTTATGAAAAAGCCTCGTGATTAAGTAGGGAGGGGTGGGGGTATGGCTAGACCTTTTCTGCCGGCTTTCAAATAACTTGCGATCATACCCTCCCTCCCAAAATCTGATCCCGGGATCGCAGGGGTTCGATCCCCACTGTGTAACCATTCTTTCATGGAGGGCGGCTGTAACACAGGCTATATAGTGGTCATGATTTCTTTAACGAAATTTTGACTTAAAGGCTCACGTATTCACAGGCTTGAGACGGACGAAAACTAGTTTTAAAGAGGCTGTCAAATTTATGTCCGCATCTGATCACGAGTTATTGACTATTTTTATATGTGACAGAACACCTCTACGGTCATGTGAAGTGATTTCAAGAGGGTTTAATCGCAGCACGGGTCAACCCGTGAGACAAGCACGAGGCAAACTTTGATCAAAGTCTGTTTTCGTTTTTCGCATGTTTTTGAAATTGAATCTTTCTTAATTTTTATGAAAAATACACATACTCAAATTTTCTTTTTTGGTGTGTATGGAAGAAAATCATTTCAAGAGTTTCCCCCCGGGGGATGGGGGGGGGGGGAAGTGCTCCGATAAATTTCGGATAAGTGTGTACCGCGAAAGGTCTTTAAACCCTGACCCTATTTGGAATGAGGCAAACGGAAATTGATACCCTACTAAAAGACACCCAATTCTAGGGAAAAATCGAGAAAAACAAAAACTAAGAACAACGTGAATGGGTCAACTTTATTTCGTCTCTGTACCTTTGGAAGTTTCGCATCAAGCGTAGAATTTGTTTTCTCTTGACCTGGGCATTTCTGAAATGCAATTTTAGTTGATACAATTTAGATGCCCTATCTAAGGATCATGCCGGGGACACAGTGCCAACAGGGGCAATATTGATACCCTGTCTACCTATGTAGCCCATATATGGGATTACCCCCGGGAGTTTTCCCGACAAGCGGGAAATATTTCAAATTGCAAAAATTGTCCGCTTGTCAGGGGTACAGTTTTAACAACGACAGTTCACGACTTTTCAACAACTTTATTAAAACTGTTTTGTCTTTAGATGGGAACGGAAATCGATCTTGCATCACTATGCAATATATGACAATGGAAACGTGCCACGGAAAAAAAGAAAAATTCCATAAACATGAGTTTGTATTTGCATGGATTACGCAGGAGGGTGTTACGTCTAAAAAGTTGTACTTTGATCAAAAAGTTATTTGCGGAATGATTAACATTGCTATCATTAGCGCAAACACGTATCGCAAACAGTCTTATATTCTTTTGTTTTCCATCTCATCCTGCAAATATTAAAGTTCAATTTACCATCAAGTACGGTAGAAAAGTTCAAAAAAGGAAATTATCTGCCGGAACGAAAAATTACAGTTATTAATGCCACGGATCACGAGAAGCGGAAGTGACGTATTATCAACAGGTGCGGTTGTTTTCGCTTTTGTTATCGATTACGCGAAACATGGGATAGTCATTTGCATTCATTTGCATTTGTCTTATCTTGAGAGTGAAGTTTGTCTGTAGGAAGTTATTAACGATTCTGACCTCACCGAAAAAAGGTAAAGTCCTTTTTGTTGCGTTTTAACAGGAAGAAAGATTGGTTTTTGCTCATATCTGGGCCACGAGTAAGCGTATTCTTTGAATTTTTACATTTCCCTTTGTGTTTGAAAGCGTGCTCTCTTTTGTCTCTCTCAAGGTTTCGTGTCTTTGCAATTTTTACTGGCTTTGTTTACGAAGAAGATATGGTGGAAAGTCAAAGGAGAAGGTGTATGGCTTGTTTAATATACTTTATCGTAGTTACTGGATTGCTGGTTTCGGCGAAGCCGTCTTTGGACACAAGTACAGACTCAAATACTAAACTAAACTGTGATTTTACAATGACTGATTCTTCAGGGGAAATTCTGAGTCCGAACTATCCCGCACAATATCCCGACAACAAAGAATGTACATGGAAGATACAGATGCCTCGGTCGCAAAAGATAGTTCTTGTTTTTGAAACTTTCAACTTAGATCGTTCACCTTCGAGTGATTTCGCCTGTGACAACGACTTTGTAGAGGTACATGATAACGAAGTAGGTCTTATTGGCAAATATTGCGCCGGGCATATCCCCCCGAGACAATTGACATCACGTAGCAATACGTTGAGTGTTGTTTTCAGGTCGGATAATCGGACAACGCTGGGATTCCACGGTAATTTTCGTGCAATTTATACGTCTTGTGGCGGCTTTCTGACTGACACCACCGGTGACCTTTCAAGTCCCAGCTACCCAGCAAGTTTTCCGGCAGATATCCAATGTGTCTGGCAAATTCGTGTACCTCAGGACTATGTTATCGAGATTCGTTTTAATGACTTTAACATGGATGGAATGTATCCATGCAGTGTTGATTATGTCAAGCTGACGGATGGTTTTAACACCACTGCTACAGAATTAGGGCACTTCTGTGCTACCAGGCCTCCCAAAGAGACAGTCATTCGATCTACTGGTAACAAAATGTCCCTTGAATACAGATCCTACAAAGAGAGTAACTCAGCAGGTTTTAAGGCCCACTACACTCGTGTTCCTCACTGTAATGGGTTTTTGGAGAGTGACTATGGCAGATTTACCTCTCCGGGATACCCCGGCTCTCGCCAAATGGATAGAGAGTGTAACTGGCTTATAACAGTTACAGAGGGAAAGATAGTTTCATTGATGTTTGAATTTTTCAAGGTTGATTCCACCACCTCTATTTTATCATCTTCGAGAGACTGTGGAGATGACTACGTAGAAGTGTTTGATGGGACCAGCGAAAATGACCACTCTCTTGGAAAATTCTGTACTATTAACAACAAACCTGTGGGGATGTTGCACTCCAGTGGACGACAGATGCTTGTGAAGCTGCACACAAGCTTCAGAAATATGGGTGATGGATTCTTAGCTACTTACTATGGTATAGATCCAGATAACTACTTTGCAGATTGCGATGTGTTTGATCACCAGTTGTTTTTTACTTGCAATAGCGGTCAGAAAATCCAGTGCCAATGGAAATGTGATGGGACGAATGACTGTTTAGATGGATCCGACGAGAGAGATTGCGCATATACTCCTACTACCGCCAGCAAGAAGAGTAATGATGTGCGAAACTATGTCATAGTTATTCTTTCCATCACTGGTTCTGCTTTAGCCATTATTTGTATTGGCTTCATCATAGACCGACTGAGGAAGAAGAGAACATCACGTCCTAGGAGAAGGCGTAACCCAAGAAGATTGCGGCGTCCAAGACTCTCCGCAGCTGATGAAGCCCCCTTAACAGACGAGCCATCGTCACCACCACCACCTTATGAACTTGCCAGTGACAGTGCATGTTTTGATGTCACTTTTATTCAACCACGTCTTGGATTCTTGCCATCTCCTAGTGGAGATACAACCCATCCAGGACAAGACAGCAGAGAGAACCAGCCTCACAATCAAGTGTCTGCAGACGGCACCCAAGATAACTCCACAGGTAATGTCAGAGCAGACGAAATCACTAGCAACAGTTTTCAAGCTGATGCACAAGAAATGCGTACTACGGGGGCAGGAGAAGGAGACAGAGGAAGCATCACTGGTAGTACTATTGTTAGCACTCTCTCTCCATCAGAGTCCATCAGCTCAATAAATGACACTGCTCCACTCATTCGAAGAACTGACAGTGTGATCGAACTTTAACAATATTGCAGTGTGGGCCTTGCAAACCACCTGGATAGCAACATTTAAAAAATCTTAAATTGTGGTTGAGTCACTGATAGTATATGTTGTGGTTCAATTTCACCAATTGGTACAATGTGTTAGTTCCAGAAAATATCCATACCTCCCACATGGAGGGGATTTTTTTTCTAAGGATCCCCTCCCCCCATCCCTCTGGAAATTCCAATTAAGCTTCATGGATTTCTATAAAATGTTTGTTCATACAGTACTCCCCTCCCCCTTACCCTTAGGAAATTCCAATCTCTTCTGTGGGGGATTAGTATGAATATTTTTTGGAACTGCACAATTTGGTATTTCCTTTCTTTCTTTAGTACAGTAATATATTATAATTAAACATATGAAAATTAATACGAAATTGTACCATAAGGCTAATATTGAACCACAACATATGTTATAAACTATTATAAGTCAGATAGGCACAAACTTGAACTGTACTTCTGTTAAATAAAGCTCCTACTGTTCTGGTAATAGAAACAATAAAGAACATGTAGCAGCAAAATTGGTTGTTGAATGAAATGGCTCTGAATTTTGAAGTGGTTACTAAAGAATTATGGTTTTAAAATATTCTTTGGTGAAGAAAAAATCTTTCAGGCTGCATTGTTATTATTATCAAGTGTCTTTGTTTGATTTGTTTTTTTTTCTGTCACAAAAAGTGAAAGCTGTTTCAAAGTGATATATAGACCATTGTTTTGAAACACACCAAGTCTTGACATATTGCAGTCATGTTCTGTTAATGTCAGGCTCCCAAAGAAGTACCATAAACAGTAAATAAATGTAGCTGGTTGACTCTATAGTTTCACATAAATGTTTGGTAGTGATGAAGCTGAATGTTTGACGTGTAAAAGTCAGCCATTAAAGCCAAATCACTATTTATCTTGATGCAGAAGTTCACTGTAAAGGCACAGTTTGTTGTCGAAACTGTTTCTCAATCACATCTTTTGTGGCTCACCAGTTACAACTTGCAGTATTGCGTATGATCCTTTAATTATAAGTATTTAATAGTTACATTTTTTTGCCTTTTAAAGGCAGCTTGTAAATTGTTGCATGCTTTGAGATACAGATTTACGTGTCCTGGACATAAGTGCTTAATTTCATATCTTTCACATAGGATTGCGTTATAAATTATTTGTATTAACAAGTTTGTAGTTCTGTTTTTAAGTGTAGGTTTTGTACGGTGTGCTTGGGTAACTTTGATCTGTATGTCAAGTTGCTCTCAATGGAGTTTTGCCTTTTTCCAAGCTAAACTTGATGCGTTTCTTTCACCACAACTTGTGAACAGCTATGTCCTATTTTTTCTTCCTGATGTGCAAAAATAGGAGACATCTGTTCACATGCCACATCTTGGCCAAGATATATTAATTTATTACATTGATTATAATCCCATTGAAAAAGGCAATACCCTGCTTGAATGAACATATTTCTCAACTTGAAGGAGCTGAGTCATGGTATTTCAAGTTTTTGTCCAGATATGAAATTACCTTTAAATCAAAGGAAACATTAAAATTATAGTAGTTTACTAAAGATGGAAAAACACCAAAGAGATAAGAAACCATAAAGAAACAAGGATGGTTAAGAATGGAGACGATTAACAAGGATTACAAACAACCTTGAACAATTTGGCTAAACTTTCTAAGATGCACAAACTGTGATGTAGCTTCTTTAAATGAGGTATGGCAGATTAAAGAGTGCTTCTCTACTTTACACAACATGTTAATTTTGAGTATAGAAATATGCAGTAGCTGTAGGGGCTAACTGTAAGATTATATACATTATTATTAATAGTTATTTGGTATTTATATTTTGAGGTTTTTCATCGGTCTTTGGAAATAAGATATGATTTTGATATTTATTGTATTTAATGGAAGGCAAGGGAGGCAAGGAGTTTTGGAAATATTTAAACAATTTCATATCTACTTTGTTTAATTTAATTCTCATATTATAATTGATATTACACTATTTCTCTCTTTTCACCTTCATCTTGGCTGTCAAGGTAGAGATGCTTCTCTGTTGTTTTTTTTTTGACAATTACAATGTAGAGAAATACTTGAATGTTGACATCTGCACACTCAAAGTTGTTACACTTATCTGCATTACTCCTCCTTATTTTCCCAGGCTTTCATTTGTCTTCAGGAACAGTTTACAAACAGAGTTACTTTCTAGTTCAATTCTAGTTTACCTTGTAAAGGCTTACTGCATCTGTTAACTTAAAATATAATATTGTTAACAATGTAATATTTAAAATTTATTAATGTTTGCCATAAATTATGTGTGATGTTCATTGCTTTAGTTTTATCACAAGTTAATATTTAAATACATTGTTTTGGTTTAAGAAAAACAAGTTCTTTAAAGTACTGTATTAAATGGTTGTGAAAAAATAATAAAAATGAATTTTCAGATTTCTTGTGGATAAGATTTGTGACATAGACAATCAACGGTGCTCACTTAATTATTTAATAGGCCATTTCCAAGTTGCTTTTTGGCTCTGTGTCAAAACGAGTCTTGGTGCAAAACCATTCATAAGAACATGCATTCCCCCTAAAGGTTCATTTTCATGCAGATCAAACTTTTTTTCATAAGAAAGGTTTTGCAGGACTCAATTTAAAACAGAAGTGCAAGTTAACTTGGAAATGGCCTATTACAGGGGCAGCTTTGCTGAGTGCGCTGGACTTGAAATCTTAAGTCCCAGGCAGAGATCCATACCAGTTTCCACCATTTTATGGAAATTGGTTAGATTTTTCAAAAATATGACTCACAAACCCAGGAAAGGCATCTTTAGGAGTTAAAATCAAAACATCTCCTGGGGAAGCATGGCACCAGACATCTCTAGAAACTTGCACCTTCAGCAGTCATTGTTTTGGGAATTGGACATCATTTAACCTAGATCCATGCGTTAGACCCATTGTTACTAGACGGCGTCAATTTTGAGTAGTCCAGAGCTCAACCCCTGGTTCATGCTTGTGCATAGCTAATTGGATTACCTCTTGCCAGTTAAGTTTTTAATCAAGACATGTTACACTACATTGTGGCATTCATCTACAATATTTCAGCATTAATTGCATTAGCGCTGAACAGTTCAGTCTTTTGTTTTTCATTTGTTCATTTATCAAATAACAGGAACCACAAGGTGTGATAACTTGTGGCATTTAGTTAGCAATAACTTTGTGTGATTGAGTTAAGACAGATGTTACTGTTTGGATCTTTCCCTGTGTCCATGAGATTTTTGTGAGATTCTTCAATGCTGATGTCATTCAAATCCACGACATTTTATGGATCTCTGTAAAGCAACAACATCAGTAAAGAAATTTTCAGATTGAATCTCTGACATCTCTTGGGCAGAGGAAAAATTGGACACACAAGTAGTGATGTTAAAAAAGAAAAACAAAGCTGTCAAATAGTGAGAATTTACCACACTTAACAACTCAATCATTGTTGATATGTATAATTTATTTATTTATTTACAAAACAGCTTTTCAAGTGTCCCCATGGAAGAGCTAAGGACTCCCAGTCATTTTGTCATTTAATCAAAAACCCCAATCCCAGTCAATTTCTTGCTCCTTTACAGTTACAGTACAACACTGTATCACATCTCCTTCTTGTATGTCAGTGAATTTCTCAAATGATAGGCCGCATTCTGTTTCCCTCTTTGCTTGACTTATGTCATCTACACCGCATTTCATGGTAGCCAATTTTCCTGTTACAGAGAAAAACATTATAGTTAAAATATCTAGCACGCCAAAAGATAGTATAAATGTTGCAGAGAGGTAATCTCCTAAGGGAATCCCCTAAAATATGAATCCAAGGACACGCATTGTCCTACTAAGAGCCACTGTAAATGTGCACCCAAAGGGCACATGGCAAGGTTGTGGTCTAAGAAAAATTATGACAAGCCCAAAGGTTCCCAACCATGAAATCCTAGATGCCCAGCACTTAGACTTACATGTACATGAAAAAAGTAAGTTTTTCCAGTTGCCCAAAGGTAAAAGTTAGTTGCTTGTGGTAGTAGGGTGCTTCTAGAGCACAGCCCTGCATGGTTACTTGACTCTGTACATTGACCTCAAATGTTTTGCCACAACGAGGGGCTTTCCAAGATGTGGGTCTGTGTCACTGTGAGCCCCCCCCCCCCCCACCCCTCCTGAGAAGTGGACCCTGGGGTATGTATTCCTCCAGAAGACCAGCTGAGATGCAGACTCAAGGGTACATGAATGTGCACTACAAAAGACCTCCTGAGATTTCCATCCAAGGGTTTGGATCTCTGGAAATTAGACCAAAGGGTAAATTCTACTTGCACTGTTCAAGCAGATTTCAAATGTTCCCACACTACCACTAACATCTCCATAAATCACATTTCACATTCCACACATACCAACAAAGCTCACCTTCAAATATGATGCTTTTATTCCTTAGAATTTTGTACAAAGTTTTACCACGTACAAGTGTTCCTGTCATCACACGACAGCCGGCCACTGTTGCCTTACGTGAACCAGTCAACTTAAAAACTTTAAGGACTGCTGCCTCACCATTTACAGATTCTTCATGCAAAGGGGGCAGTTTTTTTGAAATTTCATCCTGCCAGCATGGGATACAAATAAATTAATATCATTAATATTTGAACAAGATGGAACGAAATGTACCATAAATCCTTGAATTAATGTCCGGGACGCTTATTTCAAATTCAGGAGAAGACGGGGGGTCTGAGGTAGGCCCTTAATCAAAGGGGGAGGGGAGTACTTATGTAATTTTTCTCAAATTGTTGTCAGATATGACCACTTTTTTTGTAATACATGTTCATGTCAGTCCCTCAGTAGTTTATCTGGTCTAGGCCTACTGCTCAAGGTTGGTTGGGCCTTAGGCAATGAATCAGCAGATCTTCACTACCATCCATTGTGATGGTCAATGCACAGTGCTTGAACAAGTCGATAATCTCTTGCTCGTGATTAAAGACAACCAATACTATACATCCTTTGTTGTCTCAGTACTCTTCCATAAACCAGGGGGAGGGTAGGGAGTGCTTATTTGAGGGGAGTGGAGTGGAGTGGACTGGGGATCAGATATCCAAACACCATCACAGTCATGATTTCCTTTGTTTAAACTTAATGAATTATTAAATAAATGAGTTTGAGAAGAGGACTAGAACTTCTGACAGAATTTACAAACCTTGATGTTTTCTAACAGCTTGTAAATGATCTTGTGCTGTTTAATCGAGATACCGAGTCGTTTTGCTAATGATTGTACTTGGTTTGAAATCTTCACATTAAAGCAAAACACAAGGCCTAAAAGTTCATAAAAAAGATCAGGAAAGTTAGATGTTAATTATTTTCAGGAGATGTACATGCAGTGCTGTACTTTGCCTTTAAGCTTGAAAGCAGTACTTTAATTTATAGGTGCTTTTTGTTGAGCTGTAAAATGTGGTTCAAAGTGTTAAGTCCATAGATGAAACACATTTTGCTGAGTGTGTAACCATTCAAGTTAATTTGTATTTTGCCTGGCATTGTTTACTTTGTCATACATAACAAGATAGTTCTAAGTTCTAAGTCGGTGAATAAAACCTTTGTTTACATTGGCATTTTAAACACATTAGTTGATTCTCTTTATAAACATCTCCACCCCCTGGAAGATCTCATAGTGCTAGCAACCAATGTGTTGTAATGCATTTTGATCATATGTACTAAAGGTATCTGCAGTCAAGTGTCGATCGATATCCTTAATCGGTTCCTTTATTGACATGCCATTGAAACCTCTGTTGACACTTGATCAACACAATCAACATCTTGGTCAAAAGTCAGTCGAGAGTTGACTAATTTTTGTAGACATGCCATTGAGTGTCGATCAATACATATGAGTTGGCTGACTATCGACCAACAGTTGATTGAGTGTCAATCAGTGGTTGATCAAGATGTTGATTGAATGTTGACTGAGTATCAATTGAGATGTCCATCGAGTATTAACTGAGTGTTGATCAAGGGTCGATTGAGGGTATCAATCAACACTTGACCGTGGAGGTCCTTTGTTGTACACATGATCCATACATTCTAAACAGTTTTTCTGTTGTTATTGGTTTGTGAAAGTTAAAATTCCACAGCTTAAAAACTTACCCTTGAAAGTTTGTGCAAGCCTGATGTCATTTTCATTGACAGCTCCTACTTTGCTAGACAGCACATTCAACTTAATCTTCTTTGATTTGTATGTTGCTATGGCATCATTGATGGCTTCTATTGAGCCATCAACATCACCTAAATGGCCAAGAAAGAACAATGCCTCACATCATAATACCTGTAATGTTCAGAACATTATGACCCTTTAGCATGTTACTTAAAGATAAGGAAACTCTTTTCTTGCTACTTCATAACAATTCACTACTTTAAAAGCAGGGGCTCTTAGTGGCAGCTAAAATGTGTACTGTAATGGCCTGATTCATCTTGAGATAACAGTACTCTTTTGCAGTTTCAGCTAGGTTTAAAGACTTTTATCAACTGGAAGGATTTCTTGTATCTGTGTCAAGCATGATATACCCCACCCAGGGAAAGGCACATCATACATTTTTGGTTTCAGTTGTGCAACCCCTAAGTACAACTTGTTTAGATGCAATAAAATGTACAAGACACTATTTTTGTAGATTTTAGAGAACTGAAATAAAGCACAACATTAGTCTGATTGATAATATCCATGCCTAGCAAAGATGCACATATGGGTTCCTGATACAAAACGTGCTGAGTAAAAAATACAAGCTGACTGGGAGAACGCTAGAGACTGTGTGTCCAGTGTTTGTACTGTTCTTTTTCTTCTTGTTATTAATTTAAATTAGCTGGTCTTGCACGAACCTTTAATTATGATATTTAACTTGTCTGTGCTATCGTAATCACTATTAGGTGCTTTGGGGGCAGGCTCTCTCTTGTATGTAAGCTGTACATCCAGTAAAATGTTGTGTACATCTTCTGAGGACATCTTTTTTTCACGGTACACTGCCTGTTCCTTGCTCACAGCATCATGAGCTTCTTGCTGCAAGAGTTATTTCACACAAAAAATAAGTTCAGCACCAACTGTGGGGAGAACAGTGCGAGAAAGAGACAGAGAGAGAAAAATGAATTCACTACTTTTAGACAGTTAAAACAGTTTACATGTGGGCTGTTCCGTATTGGTCAAAATAAAGATACAAGAAAGCGATAAATCTTCTCACAAGTAATTTGTTACATCGATTAGAGTTAATAGATTTTAAATACGGTTCTCCAAAACAAATATTATTATTAATAGTTATCATTTTGGCTCAGCTTATTTGAATGACTGAATCATTGACAGAATGAATTTCTTTGGCAGTTACCTCTGATTTGACTTCAACAACTTCATCCCCTGCCGAGGGTAGCTTCCTCCATCCTGTTACTTCCACTGGGGTAGAAGGTGTGGCCTCTGATACAACATTGCCTCGGTCATCAAGCATCAAGCGAACCTATATACAGGTGCACAACAAAGAACTGCTGATTTCATGGAACAAAACAAAATTGAAAAACAGCACCTACCTCTGATCAACTGAAAATCAAACCAACTTTACACTAAGAGTGTAAATTTTGTCATACCAATAACAGATTTCCAATGTTGTGATCACAGGCACTTTAACTGGAATTTAAAATCTTAATGTTGCTGGAGAGCAATGTAGGCAAAAATTGTCATCATGGGTACCATAATAAAATAATTCAGATAGACCCAATAGACCCACATGACACTGACTATTTTGTGATCATTACTTCACTAAACTCCACATACTGTAGAGGGGTCTGGGTTCTTGGTTCATCCTCTGAATCACTCTCAAAGTGCCTCACAGTCATCCTATAAATGAAAATTCCTAGGTGGAGTCTCTGTGGACTGGTATCCCATCCAGCAGAAGTAGCAATACTCTCTGAGACACTTCATGCTATGGAAACCTGAGTTATGTAGAGCCCAAAAAGTCACCAGCTAGGCTAGTTGGTAGCCAAACTTTGGCACATTGCCTTGGAGTCCAGGCAAAAAGACAGTTTTGAACCACTTGTCATACCTGAGGCAATGGTTAGGAGTACTCTCAACTGACAAACTATAAATTAATAACAATTTCATTAAGGATAGAAACATCAATAAATGTTTAATAAACAATGTTTACCTTTGCAAATGCCTGATTAGAAACAATTATGCTGCTTTTCTTCAATGTTCCACTCTTAACAAGGACTGTTGCAATGGAACTAAAAGAAAAGAAACTTTATTTACATCAAGACTCTGGACAGAAATGGCCAGATGAGATCCCTTCACATCACAAAGCAGAAAACAGTGCTTACCCTTTCCCTTTGTCTTTTCGTGACTCCAAGACAATCCCTTCCACAGGACAGTTTCTGTTGGCCTTGAGATCATGCAGCTCTGCAAGGGTTGTGATTGCCTCTAAGAGTGCGTCAAAGTTGGTTCCCTTTTAGATATAACAGAAATTATGTTAGCAATGAAAATAATCTCCTTAATTATTAATAAATTAATTTATTAAATAATGTCACACTTTATTTTGGGGTTTGAGGAGATTTGCTGTCAGTTTGATGTGAGGCCTGATTGTGATCCAAAGTTAAGACTAACAAAATTATGATACTATTAATAGCAATTGCATGTTTTGACAAAGCCAAATACCAATTGAATTATATATTAAAAGTACTTTGAACATAATGCTAGATATTTTCCTTCACAGAAATGTTAAGGGGGGTCATGTACCAACTCTTGCTTTCCTTTTCAAGACGTACAAATCATTTTAATTTTTAAGTTGCTGGTGTCTTGAAGAAATATCATGTTACATTACATGTCCAGCCCATTATCCCCAGGGGGTTATTGCAGAAAGCAAACCGCAGTATGTTATGTAGTAACAAACATAGATTTAAACAAGTCAATTTTATGAAACTGTACAATTTTGTTATGAAAACCAGGCCTACACTCATCTGTTAGTGGTAAAAAAATAATCTGCTCATCTGTACATTTAATGCGGAAATTTCTACTGCTTGGACATCTCCACCAAACTCCTCAAGCTGCACTCCATGCTGAAGAAGCTGTTGTTTGGCTTGTTCCTGCATAGAACAATACACTCAGTTAGTGCATATCGTGTAAGGATTTGAAGAAAAAATTCATCATGGCAGTTATACACACAATTTATGCAACACTGAAATAAGAGCTTGAAAAAAAATTCAGTCTTGAAGAGGATTTAATAAGCATATTGTTACTTCAGTCTGTTACAGAGGCAGGATAGAGGCAGGATAGGTACTGGGTTCAAACACTCATCTTTGCCCCTGTATTAGAGCTTAGCTTAGTTTGAGCGAGTCTCATACAGTAACACAGGCCCAAAGCTACACTTTATGAACAGCCAACTAGTCACCTGCCTGCCAGTGGGGATTCCCCACCACATTTAACAGGAATGTTTCCTTTATTTGTCTCGTATAACTCCCACCCAGCATTAAGTTATTAATAATAAATCAATAAATGATTCAAACCTTTAATTAATGATTCAAATATGAACCAACATACCACATTTACTTTCGGCTTGTCAACTTTATTAATAGCCACAATTATGGGAACTGTAAGCACAAGATTGACACACTTCTTGAACATTGTGCATCAATCATAGAATGCAACATATTTTAACAAGTTGGGTTGTGTCAAAAAATCTGACTCATGGACTCTTAAATGTTTAGAGTCTGAAAACATGGAGTGCCTACAGTAGTATTAAACAGTTTGACCTGAAACAAGGGGTACTGCAGTTTATATGATTGTACTTTACAGTACTCTCCAGTAGGTGCCTCTCTGTCCCACCCCCCCCCCCCTCCCAACTCCCAACACCTGCCCCAGTAATTTTCACCAGATGCCATATGCTGTGCCATTTGGAAAGATGCTTTTAATTATGCACTCTCACAGTATTGCTCTTCATCAAGGCATCTTGTTAGGAATTGATAAAGGGTAAGTAAGGGAAACCTGGCAAAATTAAGATCTTGTGGATAACTTGCCATGTTATATCATGAAGGGAGTAACTAATACTGCAGTGGTTGATTCATGTTACAAAAACTGGGAAAAGTTTCAGCTACTTTCCATGGCTTCATACCTCTTGCTCTTGTAGCATGCTTTATTGACTCAATTGTTTGCTGCTTAACACCATCATCTGCTGCTACAACTAGTACAACAATATCTGTCATGTTAGCTCCCCTTGCTCGCATTGTTTCAAATGCGGCATGACCAGGAGTGTCAATAAATGTTATGGTCTTATCAGCTCCAGGTACATGAACTGCAAAGAAAAACAAAACTGTACATGAGCCTTATGCTGCACTCACAAAGGAGCGAAGCAGATGAGTGAGTGGGTAAGTACATGAGCAAAAGTCTTTCTTGAACAAGAAATGTAGTGAAACAAATTTTAAAAGATTTTTTCGTGGGTAATAGCTTCTGCAAGAATTTTTTTAACAATGACCAAAAATAGGACATGGGTAGAAGAAATACCTGCTCTGTTTTTTTTTCCTCATGGCTCCCCTTGCAAAATGGTTTTTCAACAGTTTTTGCTGTGCAAAATGAGGATCCATCCCTTAATACCTTGTACTAACGTGTAGTACATGTAACTTCACAATGGAGTGTTACTCTTTTCTTAACACTTTATCCCCCTTGACACTAAGCTAACAAATAACTTTTATTGATCTACTATCATGTTAAATTTTTTATCCACCTGAAAAGGCACCAATATGTTGCGTTATGCCACCAGCCTCTCCCGCAGCTACAGAAGTCCTTCTCAGGGTGTCCAAGAGTGTGGTTTTTCCATGATCAACATGACCCATGATTGCCACTACTGGTGGTCTCGGTAAAAGGGAAAATCTAGCAAAAGGCAAACAGATATTATTTTATTATATTCATACATGTATACACATGACTGTGTTACTGAACTAGTATGAGGACTGTAATGGAGAAAATTAATATTGGTTGACTTCCTTTTTTGCAGGTTTATAGACCGAGCCACGCACCCCTTTCATCGCTAACTTATAACTAATTAAAGCATTACTAACCTTGCTGTTTCTTTGATATCTGAGTGAATGGGGGTCAATTTATGTTCCAACACCAACAGCTCTGCTAGGTCAGGTGAAAGCACTGTAAAATATCACAGAAACATCATCATTGTTTACACTGAGTACATTGCTTGGTCATGCATATGCCTTGGATGTCTCACCGTGCAAACTTAGATCCACTCAGAAAGGTAAAGATAAAAAGATAGAAAAGTAAAGATAGATAGATGAAGCTGGGTGAGATTGGATGAATCATCAAATGGACAAAGGAGTTAAATGTTATTAATAAATGGTTCAAGACAAGTACCATACACAACATATGGCAGGTCTGAAGATAAATATGCACAGACTTTGTTTTCCTGATGAAGAATATTCTTTTACACCCTGCTATCTTGTTGCTGATGCTAAGTATTGCATGTGTGTGTGTGTTACGACAGCATAGCAGGTGCCCCAGTACTGTAGAAAAAGAACTCAACACCATTTCACAAAGAACACATTATACCTGTGAACAAACCGTGTGGTAAATCCTCTCCAAGGTCACTCAGCATATCAGCTAAAGCACCTGTTGTTAAAATTGGATTACATATTTTTAATAAAAATCACCATCCACAATACACTACAGAATTTTTTTAAAATTAATACACTACTAGCAAATGTTTTAAACTTACTACTACACAAATAGAATTATGTTGCATTACAGTTGTATAGTTAAAAAAAAATAATTTCATTGATTTATTATTACAGGGTATCTGACAGGATGCAGTGGTGTGGATCTGCATAATTTGCTAACATCTGACTCCACATCATCAGGGAGCTTTTTCCCAAATAAAACAGAAAAAGTGTTTCATGTTAGCAATAACGCAGCTGCTTAACATCCACACAAGTGAAAATTATGAAGAGTAATTATGTTGAAATAGTTTTTCTCCTAAACTAGCGACAAAAACATGCCATTTTGTTTGTGACAAATTTTTAACCTCCAGGTGTTCCAACCAACTTAAGGCGAAGAGCCTGGAAACTAGTTTTTCACCGACGAATGTAATGCCTGGGGCCTGGTTACCAAGTTACAGATGTTCCAAAAACGCAACAACGAATTCTCTATGCAAAATTAGATGTTAAATAAGTATATTCTATTAAAGAGCTTAAACTTTGGGTAAGACTTTGGGAAGTGCTTTTCATTTCACTGTTGTTCAGTACATTGGAAAGGCTTTGTTATAAATTTTGTTAACTGCTGAAATTTCCACCTACTCCAGTGTGTTTTCCGCATGATCAATGCAATTTTCCGCATAATTTGTTATCCTTTCCCACACCCTGTCAGATGGCATCTATTAAATGTTCTCATTACCAGCTTAAAAATTAAAAGTAGATTAAGGAAGGTCATTCTCTAAACTTGAAAATCTCAAAAAAGAACTTGTAATTCTAGGGAACAGTCAATACAAATTTTGAAAGTTATCACAACTACTCATTAACCAAGAGTGAGGTCTTCACAGGAAAATCTCAAACAGAGACCTCGCTATATTGACTGAGCAAGACTGAGGTATGAGATTTTCCCATAAAGACTGAATGTTTGAGGTTAATAAGTAGTTTACTATTATGCTTTTTTACTTTGTTTAAATACATGCCCATAATTGGTTTGTGGTTATTACATAACAGTAAATTGATGCTCTAGAGCAAGCTAGTCAGAGTGCACGTTACATCAGCTACAAACACAAGCCATTGTAATAATGTGTCTTAATCCTGAGTTAAAAGAGGCTGTTAGTTAAATACTAACCTGGATCAACATTCATCTCTAAAGCAAGCTGCCTGATGGTCATGTCTGGTCTAATGACGATTGACATCTTGTAAAATAAATGCAAAAACAAACAAACAAACAAACAAACAAAACAAATGAGGTCTAAATTTATTTTCAAAGTGAATAATAGATCAATACCAGGTAGACTGTTTACAAATTGTGAGGTCAGTGAAAGTTAACTGATCAGAGTTGAACCTCTCTGTAACAGCCACCCGGGGACAGAGTTTACTGGCCATTGTGGAAAGGTGGCCATTGCAGGTAGATGGTTGTTTGTAGAGGTTAGATTGAACTAAATTAAATTAAAATCATCTTGTTACTGCATCATGCCTCAATTTACAACTTACTTCACACATTTAAAAAGCAGTACGATTCAGAACAATCTGACTCACATTTTACCATCTAATTACATATAATCTGTTCTTGATTGAACTTGGCAACACACCAGGTACTTTAACTACCTCAAAGATGTACTTCTGAAATGAGCATTCAACTACATACTACATACCTTTGATTCCAGACTTGATGACAAAGTATGCCGCCATCTCAACTCTACTACTCTTCTAGTATAGCCAAAGAACTGTTGAGAAAAACAAATCAGAGACTGTGTGAACACTGTAAATGCTGGACAGAGTTTTTTCTCGGTTCTTTTCTTTTCTTTTCTTGGGAGCCCTGTACTTTCTTAGTGTAAAGGACGTTAGTTAAACCTATTTAGGAAATGGTTGGGGCTTTTTGTTTAGAAGCAGAAAGAGATTTTCCATCTTCCTGTGAGAACATGACAGCACCAAGTCACTACCTTATTACAAATTTCACATTTTCAGTTATCAAAAGAATTTCAATTACAGGAGTAGTTTCACACTGTCAATTTTATTATTCGCACAATTTCTGGTAGTTCTGTCTCAGATTATTTCATAAACTCAGTTTAGCTGCTTTCTATGTGGAGGATGGTGTTTTATTTCTCAATTTTTCAATTTTAAGCAGCTGCTTTTTCTTGTCCCAACATGCTCACTGTCTTGACTTATGGAGGGTTGAACTGCATCAATTGAGCATACTTACCTTAAGTTTCATTACAGAGTCCTCATGTTTGAAATTTCTCCCAATGAATTTCCATGCACTAGTAATTGGTCTTGAGTAATACACAGAGTATCCACGGCAAAAGCAGTGGACAATCTAAAGCATAGCATAACACTTTATCATGTTTTGATAGTTGTAGTTAGCTTTGAAGTTGGTCAGTATAAAATGTAGACTACGGACAGCAGACTGAAGACTGTGGACCGAGGGTAGAATTGCATTGGGAGTTAACAGTTACTGTAAACAGGCCAACCAGAGCATTATTTAGGCTAACCCGAGTGATATTTAGGCTAACCCAAGTGATATTTAGGCTAACTGGAGTGATACTCAGTCTAACTGGAGTGATATTCAGGCTGATCAGAGTGCACACTTTCACTGCAATTAGCTTGAATAATCCTGTTTATCATGGAAATAACTTGATGTATATCTAAAAGGTCTTTAGTCTACGGTCTGCATTTACACTGACCACTTTGGAATAATTACAAAGCTAGAGGGATATGCTGCAATTCAAGACCATTACAACAATTAAGGTACCGTAGTGTTTACAAAGGTTGAATGAAAAAAAGAAGTTCCAGGGAGGTAATGTTGTTGTGGAAAGGTTCAACTGTATAGTATTACCAAAGCAGAATCAAGTTCTACGCTTACCCGTTCGCAGCGTCTGCACAAATGACCCAGGAATAATTCAAAGTAAATAACAGGAACAGAATCTGAGCTACTTTAATAATATTAAATAAATTTGGGATTGAGATGCTAATTCAGTAAATATAAAGGAAGTTTTCCAATTTTACTCTGAAGCATAGCCCTTAGTCAGTTACAGTTTACAAGTAAGCTTATAAGCGCAATATGAGATGGGCTTACATAAGCTTAATACATGACTGTATACTGTAGTAATTGCATGCATCCAGCTTTAACAGTTGTTTACTTTGCAATAGCTTGTTGCAAACCGTAAATGAAGAGTTCCTCAACGGCTCAGCCCTCATCCTAAATGCTTTCTTACCTGAGGTTTTACCTTGACTCTCAGCAATCTACTCATTTCAATAAGGCTTTCCATCCCCATCCTCCATGATTCACCGGCAGAGAGGACACAACAGCCTGCAACATTACAGCGGTGGTTTTGTTCTCGTCATGTCCCGTTACATGAAGTGTCCTGTAGAGCTAGAAAGATATGCGCTTCTTCGTGTTTCGTAAAATAATGTGGCCTGGAATAATCCCTGTAATGTTTTTAAAGCTTGTCATCATTGTGGATGCGAAGTTCGTGTTATTGAATAATCGTGTTTAAGTTAATATTTGTAATCACCTTTCTTTCTATCCTTGTCAGACTTGTTACTATTTCATCTATCAGAAGGAATGTGGTACGCCAGACGATACTTTACACAAAGTACTAATCGGAATTGCTCGCCATATACCGGCTTCTTTGTAATATTGGTGTGAGTTTTGAGAAACATTTCCAGAATGTCTGGTGGACGAAAAGAACTGATGGAATACCTTGAAAATTTGGGGATTACTTCAGAGACAATTGAACATCCTGCAGTATTTACGGTTGAAGCCATGATGCCGTATGTCGGCCATCTCCCAGGAGCACACAGCAAAAATCTTTTCCTCAAGGATAAAAAGAAAAAACGACTGTGGCTCTTCACAGCTTTGGCAACTCGCGAGGTCAGCTTGAGCGATCTTGCCAAAAAGGTTGGAGCAAGTGGAGGGTTTCGATTCGCGGATGAAGAAGTCATGTTGGAAAAACTCGGTGTGGGACAGGGATGTGTTACACCTCTATCGTTGTTCAATGACACGAAGCAGGAAGTTACGTTCTTGTTAGATGCAAGCTTTGTAGAAGACAGCCACCAAACAGTGTATTTTCATCCCATGAGCAATGAAGCGACGACCGGAATGAAACCTGAAGATTTCATGAAATATGTCAAAGCAACTGGACACGAGCCGATCATAGTGCATTTTTAGAATCATTTGGAAGAAACAGTCTGCCTTTAAATTCAGAATTGTATACATGTAGTTAGTTGTGGTATTTTACTTATTTAGTTTCTCATTAAAAAATAAAGCTGGTGTATTATGACCAAACATAAGCCCTTCTGTGAACAGCTTAATTAGATCCTGGCAGGTGGTTTGGGGGAGTGATGGGTTGGAGAGTGCTTGACCAAGGTGTAAATGGTAATGTTCTTTGAGACCTAAGATGCAAACCTATTCTACAGTATACCTTTTTCAAATAAATTTTAATTTCTCAATCACAATCCTAGTGGCAAGCTTGATCAGCTGAAAGATTTTGCTATGAGATTTTGGCAAAATTCCTGGACATTTTCTCTAACTTTCCATCCATGTTCAATGCATGCAAAACTAATCAGACTTTGTTGGTTGTCACTGTGTTATGATTATGATTGATGGCAGTCAAAAAGGCAGTCATTAGTCAGGTTTTGAACTTCAGACTTTGATTGAAATGTGAATTATATTAGTGGCAAGTCATCATTGTTAAGTTGTGAACAGGTCCTAAAATTTCAGTGCTGCGTTGTCATTGGCAGGTTGTCAAACAATTACGGACAGCAAAAGTGAGATGACACTACCGTACAATAATGTCAGTGGGAAAACATACCATGATGATAGGGATGTATTTCAAGAGCAATGTACATCACAAAAACTTTGAGTGGAGGTGAGTGGGGTGGTGGTAAACAGAAAAGACGTGGGAAATTATAAGGTTGTGTTGTGTTGCGTTGATTGAATAACAACAGACTAGCTTTTCTTTTTTTCAGACTCCGTTCTTCTTTCACTACATTGAAGGGCATTTGCTTTTTACTCCTAAGCAAATTCCACGGCAGAAAACAGGCATTGTCAAATTAAACGAAATATCAATTCAGTAACCAATCGTGCCCCACTGTACCCTAATTGAAAAGTTTGCAAGGTACATGGAGTGTTTGCATATGCACATTAGACTCTGCACAACACATCTTCCAGTGAATCCCGGAAACTCTAGCGCAAGTGGATCTTTCTGTTAATTTTTCCTTTGTGTGCTTTTGTAGTTTAGTTGATTTAATGAGTTCGCCATCCAGATACATGAACAAATTCAAATAGACAAACAACTACCAAGCGAAAAAGCTGGTTTATCAGCATCAAATGGACAGGATAAGACCTTCAGATGTCTGGGTATGTACAAGATCAATAAAGACAAAATAATTGATATTCTGAGTTTGAAGCTTTTTGAAAGCTTCATTTATTTTTGAGTCTAGTATTTCTGTGCCATTATATGTACAATAAGTTACTCTATTTCCAATCTTGATAATTAGCAACCTTTTTATTCACACTAATATTGTTAGCCACCTCCCACCTATCAAATACATACCCTGAAGACAAAACCACAATTACAAACCTTCAGGGTATGCATCATCCCAAACCAACCACACTCCACTTTCCAGGTCAAACAGTATTGTACTCACTCCTTAATTATAAAGTGCACAATGTTCAAAGAAATCATTCATTCACTCTCTATTCCTAATATACTATCAATGGTAGCAGTCTTTTACGGGGGCAGATCCAGGCATTTGTTCAGGCAAGAAGGGAGAATTGTAAAGATGAATGAGTTATAATTGTGACCTCATAACAGGGTCAAAGGGCATGCAATCAATAATAGTGACCGTGTACTCTAAGCCTGGGTTGTTTAAAAGGTGGAGAATGCTATCTACTGTATAAATTACTAACCAGTAGATAAGTGTTAACAAATCAAATCGTGCTAGCACTATCCACTGAATAGTGATTTATCCCACGGATAGTGTGATCCATATTTTAAACAACCCGGCCCAGATTTAGATTGCCTATAAAAAGGAAGATTAATTACAACAATTCACCCATAAAATTCTCGCCCAGCAACACAGCTGTAAGTTACTGAAATAAACTATGTGGATATAGCTGTGACCACTGGATTTAATGTACTGATGGAGGACTAGCAATAATTATTATTTTAGAAAATTATGATTATTGCTTTGTCATAAGACCTTATGTGCAATAAACCCTAGTTCAAAAGAATCTACTTTGTTCCCAGATGACATCAATTGTTTAACCCTGCTACAAACAACTGGCAGTGCTCTGTGAAAGCTGCTTTCAAGCTTGCAAAAGCAGCTATTGCCATTTTATTTCTTGTGCAAGCGGCAACAACCAAAGAAGGCTGTTAGCACAGATACACAACTATCAATTACTACATAAAAACAGTTTGTTCTAATTTTAAATGATCTCTATTTTTCTAAAAACAACACCCCCTGCCAAAACCAAGCTACGTTAAAAAACAGCCACTTATTTAATTAGTGCTGTTAGTAGTCTTTTTACATTTTCTTACAAAAATAATTCTTACAGTAATTATAACAAGGATAAGAAATAAATAAAAACTTCCAAGCACACCGTGCTCACTTAAAAAGCATATCCATCAAAATTTAGGCTTCGGATGAGTTTCAATACCCCTTTTCACAGTTAACTTTTCACTACTGACAATATAATCAAGCATGAATGAGGGAATTTCGGGCCATTTTGAACTTAAAGCCCCAACTTGCCTCGCATCCATGTTGGATTACACTGAAAAACAAACAAACAAACAAACAAACTGTAAAAAGGGCTATTCCCAAATGTTGTTTACTTGTTGCCAATTATGACTGCTTGGTTACAGTTTTTTTCTAAATCTTACAATGGAATCTCTTAAAATGCTTCTAAAGTAACATTTCACCGACAGAAAGGATTTAATTCTCCTCTCACTGTAACTTATTGAACTATTTCTTTGTTGATTGCTTACAAACATGATTCCCTGGAGGATAACTGATAACAGTTTTCTCCCAGGATGAATTCAAGATCACACTAATGTAATACATTCACCTGGGTAAAGATTGTGTAAGCAACATCTACGTCAACTAAAATATTATATTACTCGTCCTGGGAAGAAATTTTTATCAAGGTGAAAATTCATGACTCTTGCAAAAGTCCCACAAAATTAATTTTCACCCACTGAGCACCATGTGTTACTCAACAAAATACCTGGTACATGTACCTCACCACTATTTTACAAATTATATCAAATTACTTGTTGAAAGTAAGAATTTAACCTTAACTAATGATGTAAGGTTGTCATAACGGCAATAAAAAATCCATTGGTTGGTCTTAAAAGTTTTACAGGTAAAATGTTTTTTTTAAGTTAGGCATAGCGGTGAACTATCTAAAAATACTTGCATTGCGTTGAATTTTTTAGGCCAATTTATGCTAGAAACAGGGTTTGCAAAATGTTACCTGCAAATTACATTTGAAGAGTGAGTGTGTGATTAGTCATTACTTTGGAAGGTATTATATTATGACTTCATTAATTTTGTAAATCTACATGATTTTTTTCTCATGTGTACCTTGTGAAATTGTAAGCAACACCTTAACTAGCTCTTCTGGGACAAACCAACAATAAACTAGTTAAATGTATGATTACATTCATAAATTAAAGCACTATATAATTCTGTGTTAATTTGATATTGTCTTCAAAAAGCAAGAGTAAAAGTACACAATCCCAACAATGACTTATATAAACTTAAGTAAACTATTCAAAATCTGCTGGTATATTATTGGAAATAATAATTATTATTGACATTTTGTCTAGAAAATTTTAAATTGGAAATGAGAACTAATGTACACCTAATATTCAAATCATGCAATAAATTAAGTTAACGCCCACTAGAACAAAACTGTATGTGGCTGTTAGATTCCCCCGTGAACTTGATAATAATATATCATCTTTGTTCGTTATCATAATAAGTATTATTAACATTGCAAATCTATCCTGCTTATACAATTACTCTTGTCTCACTTGAAGTGTACCACACATATCTACAGTCAATTTATTTTACTATTCATTGTCGACTACGTCAATTCAATTACCCTTCAGTTCACCTTGTCATCTTGGATTTAACAAAGGTGACGTTCCTCCGCTGTTGCTAAGATCACTACTTGTAGTAGATCTACTGTCTGTCGATGTTGTCTTGTTTTTTTTCCGTCGTTTAGCAAGTGGCGCTTGTTGAACATCCATTAGTGTAAATCCTTCTTTGTGTGCTCTGTTAAAAGCATCGTATGTTACATTAAGTGCAGATTCCACATAAGTCCTTTTATGTCCTTTACCCAAAATGCCAGGGGTCATGAGTGGAGTATGTGGCAAACAGGTACTTCCCCTTAACCATTCATGGTGAACAACTTCTCTTACTTTTAGCCTCTGGCTAGGATCCACTGTTAGAAGTCCTGTTAAAGAGAGAGAAACAGTTGATTCCAGCAACTGAAGGAACTAAAGGAAAATGATACATGTATGTTATGTTGTCAACAATTCATCTCGTTGAAAATTTACCCACAAATTCCCAAGGAAATTCAGTAGGAAACTAGTGAGCGACACAATAAGAAATGATATACCGAAGCAGAACCAATGTTTTTGCGGTCACTTTCACCACGTCTTTCTAAAGGAAATATGGTGGGAATCTACATTGTATTAGTCACATCCCATTCTAGGGCCAGAATCAGTATCTCATTTCTTATTATGTCTACTACAGAGTCACGTAACAGTATCTTAACTCGATATGAGCAACATCTTTCTCTACTTGGGATGTCAGGACTTCACTGGAAATTTTTAAAATTTTTCTTGAAAGTAAACTTACAAGGTAGTCTCCTTCACAGTAAGCCTTGTCCAAATGAACAACACAGCATCAAAATGTCAAAGAGCCCTACAATTAAATGATATACCTTTGATAAGGTCCTTTGCTGCTGGAGATATCGATTCCCACTGTTGCCCTTCAAATCGGATGTCCCCTTGCGTGATTCTTTGCATTATAAAATCTGCTGATCGAAAACTACGACTGCTCTGGAATGGTACCTGACCAGATAGCATGGTGTACTGGAGATGAAAGTGGCAATAAAATAAATTGGACAAATATCAATGGCCAACAGGAAGGACGAAATATAAACACGTGCAGAAAAAACTCCTGAAGAATAGATGCTGGCCTTTTACTTTATGCTGGACTATGCAGAATGAGGTCATGAAAAGACCATGAAGGATGGAAGATGCTATTGGGCAGCCCTATGCTGCACTCAAAGAAAGAAAGAAAGAGGATGACTGAGTGAGTTTTTATATGAGGAATTTTGGAAGTTAACAGACTGATGAAAACGAAGAGGTCCCCCCAAAAAGCAATAGGCCAATTTTGATGTAATAGGACTTTAACTCCAGTTGGCTTGGGGGAATAAAACAAAAGAAATCACATCAAGGTTGAGAGAGTAAGTAGAGTGAGAAAGTAATTCTTTTGTTTCATTCCCCAAAGCCTCAGAGCCAAGTTAGAATTAATGTTAGTTTCCAAATTGGCATTTTCATGTAAATTGCATTTACACAAAGATTGCTTAGCTTCTATTCAAAATGGCATTTACACAGAAATAGAACTACGACTCTGTTTAGCTTACCATGATAACACCAAGACTCCACAAGTCGCATGATTCATCATAGCCACTTCGATTCACAGTCTGACTAATCACTTCAGGAGCAGCATAAGCAGCAGTGAAACAAGGTGTTTGTAATGGTTGATTTTCAGGCTTTAGTCTTGCAAAGCCAAAGTCAACAATTTTCAATTCTGCATTGTCTGAATTATCTACAAACAGCAAATTCTGGAAAAAAGAAACAGCAAGAATCAAATGAATGTTATTTCAAGCAGACTCACTGAAGTTTCAAATTTTCTTTGTCATTAAAATATCATATAGCAGAGCACCATAACTATAGGGAGAGAACCACATGCATGCATAGAAATAGAAAACCATGCAACTCTTTTTTCATGGTCAGCATGGCTAGCGGCATGGATCATGGGCATGTGTGCCCTATGACGAAAATGACAAACTTGCGAAACATGGCAGCCATACTCCAACAATAGGTCGACCAAGGCTTGCAGCTTTGGTTTACAGCATCTTTGATATTGGACATATGTTATGGTCAATTGACACCTGTCGAAACAAGGTATCTGCTGACCAGTATCATGTGACCATATCACGGGTTCAGGTTTAGAGCTCATTGAGGTAATGATGATGATAATAATAATAATAATAATAATAATAATAATAATAATGATAATAATGATAATAATGATAATAATAATAATAATAATAATAATAAGGTTGAGAGATCACGAGGTCACAAGGTTTTCTGAAGTTGACGGCTGACAAGGTTCTGGTTTTCAACTGGATCGCAGGCTCAAGCCAGGTTAACTTATTGTAATCAGGAGCTCTGCTTTTAGGCTTGGCTAAATCTATTTATTGGCCCTGTAACTTCAAGAAGGTACATGGACTAAGGTGTGTACAGTTTGCTACTTTGTATATGGTACATGAACTCCCAACACTGTGCAAAAGCAGGCAGTCTGATGATGAGAACCTGTCAGCTAGACGTCATTGAATCAGCCGCAAATTCACAGACACACTATTAGTAAGGAATTTTTCATTGTTGCCACAAATCATTAGCGTGATCTCTAACAAAGAGTTTTTCAATTTCAGCAATAATGTAAATATCCCTTGGAAAGTCGTGTAATGTCTCTTTGCTCACAATGCAATTCTTTTCCAAGATGAAATTATGACACACGATTGAGCCAAAAATGCAATTTCCAGTCATTCACTATGTTATTATTCTCATTTTGTTATTTCCTTTGTTTTATCAGCATCAAAAATAGTTAGCAATGAAATAAAATGGCCAAAAGAGCACTTTTCAATGATATTTTGAAAATAACAACTTATTTTTACAGTTCTGTACCTCAGGTTTAAGATCTCTATGTACAACTCCTCGGCCGTGCATGAATTCCACAGCAGAAGCTAGTTTCCTAATAATGTGGCTGGCTTCCACCTCATTGAAATTTTTCTTTTTTCGTATTCTTTCTAAGAGCTCTCCACCACCAAGTAATTCCAAAACTAAATATGTATGGAACTGTAAAACATGAACCAGGAAAACAATATATCATTAACTATGTAAAGTTACAGTGAAACACAAAATAATAACTTTGCCTCTTTTACCTCCAAGGGAGAAGTGGGTGGCCTCATGGTTAGATCACTGGATCAAGCAGTCTGGGTTTGAACCCTGGCCGGGAACATTGTGATTAGACACTTTACTCTCACAGTCCCTCTCTCCACCCAGGTATATAAATGGGTACCAGTAAATTTAATGCTGGGGGTTAACCCTGCGATAGATCAGCATCCAATCCAGGAGGGAGTAGAAATACTCCTAGTCACTACCCATGCTACAGAAACCAGAGATATATGTAAGTGCCAACCTGGTGGGCCACTTGGCTCATACTAAACAACATGAAAGTCCTCTTAGTGGCCTAGACCCAGAGCTTATCCTTGGTTTCTGTAGCATTAAGTGCACTAGTAGTATTCTTCTCCCCCCAGATGACAACAACAACAATAATTTTATTATTTGTGCCCAACAAAAAAGGGGAAAAAAAGAAAAAATTACTGTTTTTGCACACCATGTATACCCAGTACATTTGTGGCAAATTCATTTGAAGTCAAAACTAAAGCAAAATAATCACAGCTTTCATTTGAATGGGTGCAATATTGACTAAATTTGTTTTTTATCAATTTCAAACTCTTGCAGAAGGTTAAAGGTTAAGGAATTGAAACAAATTATCAGTGCACTCACATCATCCTGAAACACTTCCTGTAGTCTGACTATGTTGGGATGACCTTGACATATTCTTAATGACTGTTCCTCTCTTATGTGGTCACGTCTGAAAGGAAAAAGAAATAAAATAACTCTATTATCTATAGATAAGTAAAAGAAAAATAAAAAATTAGAATAATTACAAATTAATTATAAAGGAGATTATCATCATCAAGGAGCCTTTTGATGGCCTTTAGTTGTAGACAACATTTTTACAAAAGTAGACTGAAAAACCTTTCAAACTGGGTTGATTTGTGATAAAAATTCGATTCATTTACCTTCTACTTATAACTTTCACAGCGAAAGGTACTCCAGTTCGTATGTGAACACATTTCCTTAAAACAGAAAGCACAACTCATCAAGAACACTCTTCTAAGTAAATTACGCATTTACTGCTACTAAACTCCAAACCAACCAACTAATAATATTCGGTGCAACAAAAATTCCATGTCACAGGTCACAGTACTCTCCAACAAAAGCTCTGACTCACTACAGTACGTTAGAAACTTATAATATTCAACTTTCAGCTGTTTCTGGGGTATATAAAGACAGGTCAAGCTAAGTGATCAGCCTCCCAGATTAGACACAGAACATTATTTCTTTGAGACGAGGGGCTGGGCAATTTTCTGGGAAATGAAATTTTTTTCTCACCTTTAAGTTGTGCCATAATTTTTTTGAAGTCAAACACAGGACTTGGATCATAGCTCCCATTGCAAGATTTCTTTTCAGCAGTTTTTGCTACGAAGGAATTTTTTTGGGGAAAATTGCCCAACCACCCCCTGCCCCCTTCAAAAACTAATGACCTGTTCCTTATGTAGTTGTCCATTGAGCTCGTCATGCAATATTTATTTATGGAGGAGTGACACATGATGAAACCTAAGAACATATTATACACAGGAGGTAGGTTGATCCTTTGCTTAAGTCACTTGAGATGGAAATTCTAAAGCTTATTCAGGGAAATAAATTATCTCAATATTTGCCTCGCTGTAAGTGCCCCTGAGAGCAATCATTTTAAACCTTTATTGCCTTTGTATTTTTCTTCTGTAGATCCAACTCTGACAGACATTTAGGATAGATGAAGTTAAGTTATGTATTCAACACAAAACTTGTCACTTCTGTCTCCAGCTAAGGAATTGTTCATTCTACAGGACCCCGTTTGGAAAAAAATGGCCCCCTTACACTTACCTACAAGTTGAGAAACTTCCATCACCAAGAACTTCATCACTTATAGCATAGTTTTGAAAGAAAGGTGAATCCTGAAAAATTACACAACAGCCAAGACTGTAAGCAAAATTTGGTGAACAGAGTGTAAAATATAATATGTCAACTTTCATTCTAGTTTGTTCAACATCGCAACATCTGCAAGGAACATACAAGCGCAATTATTTCAACTAAACTTTAGAGTTCAAACAGACAAAGAAATACATTTACCTCAAATAATGCTGCATAATCTACAGCACCAGGGGCTGGTCTGTGCTCATTTGGTTTATTGGCAACCAAACGCTTTGTAAACTCATTTTCTCCAAATATGATTGATGGAGCTACAAATGAATATCCCTGCAAATTGTAATGAAGACTTCAAAATTGAGATCACTTTCAGTCAGAACTTTGATCCAAATTGTCAGGGTAAACTTTCTCAAGTGCTTGCATCACATTAAGTACACAAAAATTGGCTATTCTTTTGTTTTCTTTTTCTTTTTGTTTTTTTTTTCAGCACAAAATAGGAAAAAACCCCAAATGATCATCATTGATAATGTGTTACTTATAGCCTCACACAAAATGATGACCACCCAGCCAATCAGAGGGAAACATTTGACCAAAATTTTCAACATTAAGATTCAATGACTGACCTTGAAAATTCTGTCTGCTGTCTTTGGAACAGCAGCTGGTGAATATGTTGGTACCATGTCTGTGAACTCTTCAGCAAAATTACTGACATCCAATTCATCCCCTATTCGAGGCTTAAAGGGTGCTGCGATCTTCTTTTGAGCCAGGAGATTCCAGTTAAGGCCCTGTTAATCGAAAGACACTGATCAGCTATAGAACAGATTATCTGTTGTCAATGACAGATCTTGACTAAAATTAAAGCAGTGAAATAGGATAATTTGCTCTCACTGGTTTTTGAGCTAGAAGTAGTGGCAAGAGTACCATATGAGTGAATTTCAACTTACGTGTACCTTGAAGAAAGGATGGGCTTGAATCTCGTGAGCACCCTTAGCTCCAAGTCGCAATTTTGGGTCTTTCTGTAATAGCTTGAGAAGCAAGTCTGTTACTTCTCTTGAGATATCAGGGGGCATTGGTGGACTGTTGTAGAGAATTCGTCTACCAAAGATATGAACATCAAAAGGTTTAGTCTGCGCCTGAGCCACCTAATTCCATATCACCTAGCAAACAGGATAAATGGCGCCTACTCCCCTTGTTTCCCAATAATTTATCATCATCATCATCAGTCCTCATAGCGTCACCTCTTATAAGAGACCATTTAAACACATGGAAGGACAGGGGTATTATGGGAGTAGTAGTGTCTGGTGTTTGAACATTTTTATTTAATACAAGGGTAACATACTGGGCTTATAAACCTTGTCGATCCAGGAAATATAGACATGCTGTCATTACTAACTTGGAAATTTCAGATTGACTATTTTTCTCTCCATCAACAGTGAAGGGTGATGCTCCAGTGAGAAGCTCGTACATGAGTACTCCTAAACTCCACCAATCAACCGCCTATAATAATCACAAAACAAATAATAAACCTCACACATTTCAAGTCAGCCCTGATGCAGAAAAAAAATGTAACTACAGGAAGAGAAACTGACAAATCCAATTTCCATAGCATTACCTAACAAAGGTTGTTTAACACTTACAACAATTTAGCAGAAATTCCAGTGGGGATGTAAGTGGAACACAAACCGCCAAAACTTTGTGGGAAGAATATAACTTCTGAAATGGTAGTCCCCTTTTCTACAGTGGAATGTTCCAAATAGAAATTTGTGTTCCATTTACCATTTTGCATCTTTAACAACAGTTCTCATAACCAAGTCAAATTTTGAGAATGCATGAATTTATGCCTATACCAAAATGGGAGGTTCTTTGCAAGGCCCGTAGACAGCTATGTTTAAACAATAGTTTCCAAGATAAAGGCTCTTGATCACCTCTTAGGAGTGAAGGTGAAAGCAAAGTAGAAGAGGCACATGCAAGATGTTTTATAGAAATAATAGTGCCCTGCTACCATTAAGTTGCTTACTGTTAGCGAGGCATGTGACTGTAATTAGACTAGCATAATTGAAGAAAATTACCATGACTAACATGTATACTAATTTATAGTAATACACTCCAAATTCACTGTACAGAATTTATTATTGCCTCAATCAAAATGTTAATTATCATCTTCAGGAGAAAGGATTTGGAAAGCTTCCTGTGTAGTTCCAGACTTCATTATGCTTACGCATACAATTTATTCCACATAATCCTTGATGCACGAATAGCAGTCAAGAATAGAAAGGTTACAAAACTGTATGCATTATTAATTGAGGGATTATGGAAATCTTGAGACTATTTCTTAGTACATACCTTATCATGTCCTCTGCTTCCACCTTTAACGACTTCAGGGGCCATGTACTCAATTGTACCACAAAATGAATATGCCCTTTCCCCCTGGGATTAATACACAATCCGTTAGATTTTATAGCATTAGTTTAATTTATCGCAGAGTTGTAGAAATACTAATATAAATAGACAAATGGAATAATACTAAGCATTTATCAAATGGAGGCAATTAGCTCACCGAATTGGGTGTTGAAAATTCCTTGCTCAGCCCAAAGTCCGTAATCACGACATGACCATCCGAGTCCAGCAAAATGTTCTCTAATTTGATGTCACGGTAAATTATTCCGAGCTAAAAAAGAAATGTATGTCGATTGTCACTTTATTTGGTCACAAATGATTTGCGATAACCTTACTGCCTTTATAACACGGTTGCATGCCTGCACGAAAACAGTTATAGGAAAAGGCAAAGACGTGAGAGGTCTGAAAACTGTTACGTTTATACCATGTAAATGACTAAAAAGCTTTGCTTCTATGATATGAACACAAGGATGTACAGTATGTCAAATTAAATTTGAGACAAGTTAATAACTGTATGCTTTCAGTTAAGATTTACGCGCTCGAAAACAGGTTTTGTTTGGACGTGGACAACAAGTACACGTTTAACTTACTCTGTGAAGATGCTCGATTGCAATAATAATTTCTCCAATATATATTCTAACTTCGTCTTCAGTAAACTTCTCTCTTTGGTACAAATGGGTGAAAAGTTCTCCGCCATTCACGTAATCTACGAGGTTAACAAGTTAAAACAAATATCAGAGTATTAAATATAACCAAATATACGCTGTAGCTTGAGATTGAATAATTTTTCGATATCGGATCAAGGTTTTGCGTAGTCTGCTTGAAAATGAAAGGTTATTTACTGAAATTGTGTCGCGATGTAAGCTTCGAATAAACGTGACACAAAATAGGCTTACGACATGACAGAAAATCATTATGATTTTGAAGTCGTGAATCTATTAGTTGGCTTCCGAAGGGTTTCTTCAGGCATGTTGCGTGTGAAACTTTAAATGTTCGACGCAAAACGCAAGCTTACCCATAATCAAATGAAGCTTCGATTCGGTCTGGAAAGCCCAATGTAATGTCACTAAAAATGGACACCGGCGAACGGCTTCCAACACTTGTCTTTCTGTGCGTGTGTGTTCAGCTGTCTTAGCCTTCTGGACAATCGTAGCCTTTTTAAGCACCTTCATCGCGTACAGATTCCCCGAAAAGTATCCGCCTCGCTTACGAACGAGAAAAACTTTTCCGTAAGCTGTCAAATGAAAAAGTAAGCAAAGTCAACACCTCCGAGGACGGCTTGAAACTCACCTAAAACACACACAGGTTCACGCAAGATTTGCAAAGAATCCCCTGCAAAGGAAACACAACTAAGCTTGTTTACCTCCGGTTCCAAGCACTTTAAGAAGCTCAAAATTCTCCAGTCCAACCTTTTCGTCTTCATGTCCTGTTAAATTAGCTAAGGAATAAAACAAAAGTTGTCCAACACTAAGCTTCTACACAGAATTGTTTACGTACAGACTACCAATATGCCAGACATTTTAACCGCGCAAGACACTCTGAAGAAATACATACCGTTTCTGAGCTCGTGGTGAATTAATCCAGAGTTTTCAAAACCATTCTCGGTCATGTTTCTCACAAGTTGAAGCCACGAAGGCTTTCCAGGGCGAAAAAACACAAATAGCAAAATTCGCCCGACATAGACGGTTTCGGCAGCAATCCCCGATTCTTATTTCCGACCTTCTGATTGGTTTACAGCCAGTAATATATTTGTCTCACGTGACAAAATAATTTCCCCCCTTTCCTCTGTTTCACTATTACTTCCGGTCATTTTCACCTTCCAAGAATATACAGTATTCTACCTAAGAATATACGGTATTCTTTTATCGATTATTTGCCGAAAAGCCAGATTCTCCGTGGACAAAAGTCCATTCAAACAAGTGAAAAGCCAAAGAAACGGTAGAAATGCCTGTAGCATTTAAATAATATTGTTGGCGATAACGTAAAGCGCTTTACTTCCATTTTGAGAGAAAATAAAGACGGAAGTTGTTAGTTTCCGGAGTGTTAAAATTTTTCCCTTTATCAACTTCCACGTATGACTTATGTTCAATATATTATTATATCAAGAGCGTGTCCTGATCACGTAACCATTTTGGCAAGAAATGGAAGAAACTATGGCAAATGTTCAAAGGAGTTTCCAGTAAATAATTTTTATACCCGTGTCTTGCTTGATCCGGAAATGGTTCTCCATCCTCCATGGCCAGTCTACGTGGAAAAGTTTCTAAAAATAAGCTCGGCCGAATGGTTCCTCATCCTCCACCGCTCGACTCCTGCACCGTACCGGAAGACAAGATTTCTATATCTTCCGGTATGGAACCTTCATAGGGAACAGCCTTAAAAGGCTGAAGGTTCCGAAAAGTTTTCGCAACCCAAATGCCGTTGCAAAAACTCAAACCTTATGATTACACCTGTTTAATTGACATATCTTAATATAAACAGAGGTTCTCTTCATACAAGAAGTTTCAGGCGTATGCAGCTCTCTGTTTTTAGATACAGATTAATTGAAAATGGCTTTGTAGGCCTGAAAAGTTTCCGGGACTACAGAGTCAAAAAAGTTAAATAAATAAATGAACACTATGATATTAAAATTATCAGCTTGTGGAGTCATGTAAAATAAACTGAATTTAATTACGAAAATAATGGAGGTTTCAATTTTCGGGACGATCGTCGATGAAAGAAAAGTAAAAAGAAAAAAAGAGAGTCACGTGCCAAGTATCCTTGTCGGGGGAGGTCACGGGTCTAGCACGAAATTGCGCGCTGAGAAGTGCCAAACATGGCGGGTATTTTCGTTGCCCGAAGATTGTTTCGTCCTCGGATTTGTCCTGTATTGTGCCGTCGAGTGTCGTCTTTCTTTACAGATGAATACACTCCACCTCAGCTTGATCATGTTACTCGCGACTGGGAGAAGCTATATCAACAAAGTATCCGCGATCCTGAGACGTTTTGGGGGCAACTTGGGGCGACGCGTTTGGCTTGGATGAAGCCGTTTGATTCAGTCATGGACGTGGATTTGGATAAAGGACAACACAAATGGTTTTTAGGAGGCAAACTCAATGTTTCTGGTAGGTATTTAGTTGATATCGTGTTGTTGTTTGCCAGGGGGACCAGGTTATATTTAGCTTTGAGAATTATTTAGAGAATTATTTAGAATTGAAGCTAGGGTGGGGAGGGTGTTCACATGTTTTTTTGTTTTTTTTCTGTTCTTTTTTTTTTTATCATCGACAGAGATGCACTTTAATACTGCTATATTGTCAACTTCTTCATATAATCCCTGGGATGGTATTTTCCCGGCAGGACTCCCATATGAAAAGTTTGGGGATGCTTGTTGTCTTGCATAGGGGTATAAATCAAGGATTCTGGTCTCACTTATATAAATGTGTACCGGCAAATAAAATTCTGGGGGTAGCCCAGCATTTTTGACTAGTCACTTCTTGCCACAGAAACCAGAGATAAGTACCAGTTTGATGGGCCACTTGGGTCGTATATGTTGTAGGTAATTTTTTTCTTCAGGTAAATTTGATTTTTACCTAGGTAATATTTTTTTAACTAGGTAATTTTAAAACGAATTTTTTTACCGGGATATTTTTAATCTGTTATGATGTTGTTCATTTTCACATAGAAGATCAACGGATATTGACAAAGCTGGAGTGCCGGTTAGCCAGATTTTACCCGTTAGCCCGTGTCGGTTAGGGGTGACACTATTTGGCGCAAAGACAGAATATCACTAGTTTGCTTGCGGTTTGCTTTCACTTCAGTTTGCTTGTGGTTAGCTTTTTTTAGGTAGTTTAGGCAATATTTAATATTATTGTTGTTCCGTCATTCCACCTTGAATGGGGTCACGTTTTGCATAAATTAAGTTTGGACCGAGGTGAGTCTGGGACCCAAAAAAGCAATAATTAGGAGAAAAAAAAGAAATTTTTTCAACTTGAGCTGTGTAGTCTAGTGGAGATCGAGATGGACATGTAATCTGAAGGTCTTGGGTTCAACACACGGTAGGTACTTGTAATTTCCTTCTTCCTTTGAAATTAATAATTAGATAGGAAAATAAGAAGAGGTAGGCGTAGAATAGGGAGATAGTGAAAGAGAAGAAGAAGTAGGTGGGAGCAGGGAGAGATGAAGAGAAGAGTAGGAAATGAGATTTTTCTCCTCCTTTTTACCTGGTTAAAAAAAAATACCTAGTTAAATAATAAATTTACCTAGTTAAAAAAAAATTACCTACTGAACATTTTTAACTGCAACATATACAGACATGTTCACTGGCAGGTTTTCTGATTTGAACACCCTCCCCCCCCCCCCCCTGATCTCTCTAGAAATTACAACTTTGGTTCATGCTTTCCTTTAAAAAAAATTGGCTTTTGGGAACCCTCTCTCCCTTTGAATTTCCAAGATTGTGGATACTTCCTGGAAATTCACATTAAGGGAGTCTTTTGTTTGCTTATTCTTATTACAGTACCTAAGAAACTGTAATTAATTCTGAAGGAAATGGTCTCCCACAAGTCTTTCTTAATCCTGGTGACCTTTAAATTACTAGAATTTTTCTACAGTGAGCAAAAATAATCATGCAACAAAAAAAATTTAGTGTAAATGCTTGGTTGATTTGCTTTGTTAACAGAAAAAAGAAATCTTGCTCCCTGTCAGTTGCTAGGTAAACTGGTGATTGTACCTTCAGAATGATAGGCGTTGATGAAAAAAAAATGGTTCTCTACTCTCATCACTAGACAGACAAAATAAAATACTGATGACAACGATGATCATGATGATGACAGTGACAATAACAATGACGACGATGAAGTAATGAAATTTAAAAATTAAACAAAAATCTTGTTTTCCATGCCCTTACAATGAACCAAATTAAATGCCAATCTAGTTCTAACTTCCTGATATCTCATTTTGTAGTAAACTGTGTTGATAGACACATGCAGGTTGATCCTGATCGTTGTGCCATTATATGGGAGAAAGACGAGCCAGGAGATGTCCAGAGAGTCAGCTACAGGTAATTACTTGCCTTATGCACCCAAACTTCAAGGGCCTTTTATTGACAAGACTGCAAGTTTGCTAGTTGTCAGACACTAGGTTTATACTAAATTCATATAAACATTTTTTTAAGCTCTTATGAGCTACTTGCTAATTTAGCTACTTACTGTTTTTCTAATATGTCTGACAGAGAGTTGTATGAAATGGTGAACAGGATGGCCAATGTCTTAAAGAGCCACGGAGTCAAGAAGGGAGATGTAGTGTGTATCTACATGCCCGTAAGTCCACTAGCTGTTGCCGCTATGCTGGCTTGTGCACGGATTGGTTCCCCTCACAGGTCAGTTGCAATTATCATTACTATTTTCTTAATAGAAATATGTAAAAAGGACATCATCTTTTCCTTTAGTTTGGCCATGAAAAAACAATTTCTAAACGTAGTGTTGTGAATAAAGATATTCATGTGCTTTGAATTAATTTTTGATTTTTAATAGTTAATTTTTATACGTATTTTAATCGTAGATGTATAGATGTTTTGCAATTAGTATTCATACTTTGTGCTATGTATTCTTAGTTATTTTATAATTACTCATAGATGTTTAGCACAGAGGACCACTAGTTTATCAGTTCACACTATCATGTGTCACCCTCTCTAAATAAAGTTTATTATCATTATTATTATTATCATTATCACTATCACTATCACTATCACTATCACTATCACTATCTCTATCATTGTCACTGTCACTATCACTATCATTATCATTATCTTTATCATTATTAATATTATTATTATTATAGTTAAAATAGCATAAAGGGTACAAAAAATCATTTTCCAACTTGCCCTTTGGTCAAACTGTAGTTAGGATATACTAGCCGGACAGTCATTTTTACCAGCCCTTTCTCTCCCTCTTCCCTCCCCCCCCCCCCCCCCCCAAGAAAAAAGCAAATCCCACTAACATGATTAATCAGTTGAAAGCTAAAATTTAAACAATAATTTGAAAGTAATTCCTTAATTTAAAATTTCTCAGCTTTTCCTCTGAAAGGTAATAAAATCCAGTAGCCTGGCTGCAAAATCTCGTAGCCTCAGGCTATCAAACACAACTTTCTTTGCATGCTGAACATCACCTTGAGTTGTGGTTACAAACCTGTAGAAATTTTATATGATTACCTCTGGCTAAGACCTTCAATAAAATTAATAGTTTATTTTTCCATTACAGTGTTGTGTTTGCTGGATTTAGTTCAGAAGCGCTTGCTAGTAGAATTAATGATGGTAAGGCATGGACCATTTGACTGTTGAGGCAGAGGGTGGGTGATTTAAAAATATATAATTATACATATCCTGCAAGCATACTTGTACCAAAAAAATAATTTGTGCAAATGGCCACTTGTGATAAAAATTTCATGCACATTCAGTGAGTTAAAAAAAGCATGTTACACATGAAAAAATATCATGCGTAACAATAATTTATTTCCTCTTTCATGGGTACAATTTTGACTCTGTGAATTATCTGCATGGAATAATTTACTTCACCCCTTACTCTTGCAAATAATTGAATGAATATTAATAAGATAATGAATAAATATAAGTTATTAATGTATCGGTGTGGTGCTCATTGTGTCTCGTTTTGTAGCAAATGCTGAAACAGTCATTACAGCAGACCAAGTGGTACGTGGTGGCAGAGTTGGAGAGTTAAAACAGATGGTTGACAAGGCTGTGGCTGCCAGTCCTTGTGTGAAGAGAGTTTTTGTGGTCAGCCGCACAGGCGCTGATGTTCCAATGGGAAAACTTGACATTCCTCTTGAAAAGGTAGCCTTCCATCTTTTAAAGTCAGTTATGTGCAGAAAATAGCTCTTAGGTTATAAGTTTTAGTTTGTTTATTTTAAGTTGGTGTTTGTTTATAATTTGTCCCAAGGAAATGAGCAAGCAGTCAACAGAATGTGAACCCGAGCAAATGGACAGTGAAGATATTTTGTTCTTGTTGTACACGTCTGGCAGTACAGGACAACCAAAGGGTGTGGTCCATACACAGGCAGGGTATCTACTTTATGCTAAGCTTACACACAAGGTATGTTTACAATGGACAGTTCTTGATTGTGATACTTTGTTACTTATGATCTGACTATTTTAAAGCCTTGTGCACATGCATGGGGCATGCAACTTTGCAAACAATAGTGAATACAGCTCTGCCGCAACAGCTAAATGTAATACTGCTGATGTGATGTGCAAGTTCTGATGTAACACTTACATAGAAACTAAGCTGGTAATGTTCGTCAGATCAAATGGGAGAGAGGAGCATATGTGGTGACATCTTGGAAAAAGTGCTATAGGAAAAAGTATTATAGGATCTGAGCAGCCTATGGAGGTTTTTGCTACTGTTTTGTTAATGCAATGTTTGTGTGATTTGTTTATAACCAACTGAAGCTATTTTAAAATGTCTTTTCAGTACGTGTTTGACTATCATCCAGGTGATATATTTGGTTGTGTGGCCGACATTGGTTGGATTACAGGGCACACATATGTGGTATATGGGCCACTATCTAATGGGGCTACCACAGTTCTGTTTGAGAGCACCCCGACTTACCCTGATCCAGGCCGCTACTGGGAAATGGTGGAAAGACTCAGGATAAATCAGTTCTATGGAGCGCCAACTGCGATAAGATTGTTGCTCAAATCAAGCAACTCGTATGTCACAAAGTACGACAGATCATCTTTAAAACTCTTAGGGACAGGTTGGTTGACCAATACTCAGTTTACAAATGAAATAATTAAAATTCATATTTGTATCTT
Source organism: Orbicella faveolata (assembly GCF_042242905.1). NCBI lineage: Eukaryota > Metazoa > Cnidaria > Anthozoa > Scleractinia > Merulinidae > Orbicella > Orbicella faveolata. The sequence goes on along the minus strand of NW_028301552.1, from coordinate 35,463,774 downwards.
TGTGTGAAATAAAGCCAGAACAAATATTATTAAGCTGAAACACTTAACCAAATACACTCTTTGGAGTTGGTACATTGTATATGTAAAGTCAAATGTGCACTAAAGGGTCACCTTTCTATGGCCATTTTTTTTTGGTCCCTGTGGATAGTCTACAATCATTTGGCGTGGTGCTCTTATTTTAACCTGTTAACAACAGCCACCTATCCACAACAGCAACAGCCATTGTAACAAACTCCAACTGCCAAAATAACCTCTTGGCAATGGCCAGTTAATCAACAACTGACAAACGGTGTATACAAAACCCCATGTTATTGTTAAAATCTGACCAAACTTGATGCGTACCATGCATCATTAGTCTCTGTTTCTGTTTTACTGATACATTTTGATGGCATACTGTATTTACATGCTAAAATAAGCTTAGGATTTTTTTTTTTTTTAAAAAGAAAGCTGCACCCCCTCAAAAACAGGTGTCATATTACTCCCCATAACAGCCACTTTCCTCTGTCCCCAAGGTGGCTATGATGAAAAGGTTCGAGTCACTGTATCAAAGTAATCACTATATACTTCCTTTGCCTCATAGAAAAAACAAGTTTTTGTAATGTAATAGTTAAGGAACTGAGTGACTGTGTTCTGACTGAAATATTTGTAGTGTTGAGAAAAGCAACTGTTAAAGTAGCTTAGGTTGCTTCTATATCTTTGTATGTTCAAATAATGTATGTTCAGACACAAAGTGTTGTGTTTACTTTATTCTGATGTGCAGTTGGTGAACCAATTAACGCTGAGGCATGGCACTGGTACCATGAGGTCGTTGGGGAGAAGCGATGTCCTATAGTGGACACATGGTGGCAGACAGGTGAAGCTAAGTACTTTTCTTGCAGTAATGATTATATTTATGAGGCTAATTATCAGAGTAAATTGTGATTATAAAATATACCCAATCCTACCTTTTTGGTACACTTTGGAGGCATGTAGTTGAGCCAAATACCCATGAAGAGACCAAATGAGCCAGATATGTTGGTACAATTGGGTACCATACCCAAATTCCACCAAGTGACCAAGATATCGTAGCCATATCAGGTCAGTGACTTGTTATCCCAGTATCAGGGCGCTAGCACTAGGCCGGCCTTCTGATTTGCTGATATTATTGTGAATTTGGGTACAGCAAGTAAAAATACCATGATCACCAATTGAAAGTAAATTGTAAAAACTGAATTATTTAGCATTGTTTTTGTTTTCTTTAAAAAAAGAAAAACAATTGTTTAAAACAATTTCTTAAGAAACAAAAAAAACCCATTGTTTAAAAACATTGGGTCAATCTGCTTTTATACAACCATGCAGGGCCATAACCAGAAAAAAATTATGGCTGAGGCAATGTCCATGGTTTAATTCTCTATCTAGGTATTTAGCAGTGTTTTACTTTCCTTCTTCAAAAAAGAAATAACAGAAACGAAATAAATGACTGAGGCAAGTGCCTTGGTTTTCTCATGCATGTGTTTTTTTGGTACCTCACTCCTTTATATAAACACCTACCATGGGAAATTGTTTCTTTGCACAGAATTTTCATGTACTTCAACATGTCTTTCCCTTGTTGTGAGCAGAGACCGGTGGGATCCTGCTGTCTCCAAGACCTGCACCAGATGATTCCGCCCTCAAGCCTGAGTTTCCTGCGAGGCCCTTCTTTGGAGTAGAACCAGTTATTTTGGATGATAAGGTTACTGCAGATAGCCTGTTTTTGCTTTTGTGCACGTGTTTGTTGCTTACATTTTATAGTTGAGCGCCTCTATGGGCCCTGGGTACAAGAACTCCCACATAAAAAGGACAGGGGTGCTAGCCATACCCTCTAGGGGTTAAAAATGCAGCTTGGTACCTCTTAGGGTGTTCAGCCTGAAAAGGTCCACAGCAGGAGCTTTTGGGGTACCCTTTCGGGTATTGAGCCAAAAAAATTGACAGGAGATAATGGGTACTTACCATTTACATGGGAAAACCGGAAATTCCAGTTAGAAAATCAAATGGTTTGGGCCATTCCGTTTGGGAAGCTTCAGAAAATATGGGCTGTGATTTGAGGTGATGCTATTTTTCTGCTCTTTTAAGTCTCTCTAGCTGATGTGGATATACTTTATAGCGATTCCTTCTCCCGCAACGTGGCATTCACTTGTTTAATGTTTATGCCTGAAATTTCCAACTGGATGGTTTTTGTAAATGGTAAGCACCCAGTGTTTTGTTTTAGAATTGGTACCTCTTAGGGGTGAAAAAAATTTCCAGCCACGCTCACAAAACAGGATCTCGGCACCTCATAGGGTGTTTTTTTTTTCAAAATTTCTGACGAGCACCCCTGTCCTTTTTATATGGAAGTCCCCGCCAGGCAGGATTTTAACCAGGATTCCGTGAGTAGCCATCCACTAATAAATATGGGGCCGGAGACCCCATCCCGTTAGGGGGTCTGGTGGCATGTCCCCCCCCCCCCTCCCCAGAAGAAAATTGAAAAAGAATTGTAGCGTTTTAGTTGCGTTTTCCTTAATTTTCAGCCGATAAATGTATTGATCGGACTTAAATGATCATGAGTCAAACAAACGTCAAACCTAAAATAGATTGAAAGTGAGCTACGCAGGCTACCCATAGAGAAGCTCATACTCGCTTATGAACTGTTTCAGGGTCGAGAGCAGATTGGAAACGACGTGAAAGGAGCCTTATGTATCCGTACATCCATTCCCAGCATGTCCCGCACTATATATGGACATCATCAACGCTTTTTAGATACCTACTACAATCCTTTCAAAGGTGTGGTTCCTCTTTTTTCGTGACCTTGCTCAACCTTGGTTCCTTTTTGCACTTGGCCTCTCTCCTCCGCAGAGGCTCAAAACGTTCGTTATATTATGCGCTTTTGATCATTATATGTTAAAAAGCGCAATATAAATTAATAAATTGTTAAATTATTATTATTATGGAAAGCCGCTGTGCGAGGTGAGTGCAGGCGCAAATTTTAACTCATATCGTTCAGCGGACAATCCCTACCCGGAAAAACCCTTTGAGCCTCTGCGGGGAAGGGGGGTGGGGAACACTGTGTGAATTTTTTTCCGCGCGCGTTGTACAGATTGTTTTGCGGGTTGAATGTTTTCCCGTGCTTGACAAACGTTGCGTGTTTCTTCTCGGCTTCTAACTGGCTCCTTGGTTTTCTCTCTGTCTGTAGGTTTTTATTTTACTGGCGACGGAGCCTTGCGCGACAAGGACGGAGACTATAGAATCACGGGAAGGATGGATGACGTCATCAATGTTAGCGGCAAACGGTTGGGAACGGCAGAAATCGAGGATGCCATGGTAACGAGTCAAGGGTTCTTTTAACTCGACCAGATAATTCAAAGTTGTCAGGTTTTGATTAGATTCAAAGATAATACCGCAAAGAACCAAATGCCATTGTTTTCTTGACTGGCTAGACCCACTAAGGAATTGACAGCCGTTTTATTTTATGAGGTTGTATAAACTGAATCATAAATTTAGTCCACTTCATCCCTCTTTCCTTTACTTTCCTGGTCTACTTTGCCTTCTCTTTCCTCCATTTTTCCCTCCCCGAACAGTTTTCGGAAACAAAAGCAATTATTGGTTCCTCTTTACAGCTAAACGTTTCTGAGGCTATTTATCCATTCAAAAAAAACATCACAAACCCTTCGGAGCTTGACTCGTCAACTAATAAGTTAGTCAACATAAATATACATCATGATTATAACGTATAGGCTCAACCGTTCAATGTAGTATTCCAGCAAAATTAAAACCGCAACGTTCATCAAAATTGGGGAAATGAATCCATTGAGAATCACAGCCCTGAGATTTTTGCACTCGATTTTAAATCATTTTAAAAGTGTTTTGCATTTATTTTGTTTATTTTTCCACCGGCCCAGGACAACCACCAATCAGTGGCAGAAACAGCTGTCGTTGGGTTCCCGCATCCAGTAAAAGGAGAAGGTCAGTTTATAAGACTTTTTTCAGTTTGTTTTAATAGTGACTTAGGCAATTGCACAGAAGACCTGAAACGAAAATGTCTGAGGTTTCTATGGGATTCTAGCTCAAGAGCTCCACGTCAGCGGTGAGAGGGAAATTACGAGAACTTATATGAAAGGACGTAACTGCACGTGTTTGGGAGTTTGGTTGCTGAGCGAAGTAGTGTTAAGAGACAACATAACGCTCTAATGGTTGGTATCTGTGCCAGCTCTCCCGCATTATCCGGGTTGTTTACCATTTACCCCAACATTCCGGAAATTTTGGTCAGAATTTAAATGGTAGGACAATTTTGGCCCGACCGACCGGAAAATTTCCGAAATAAACGGAACGTCTTGAAAGGAAGTCCAAAATTTCCAACCGGAATATCGGAAGGGAAAATGTGCTTACCATTTGCAATTCTTCATCGCCAGCTTGGAATTATGATCGGGTAGAATACCTCCAAGGCTCTCTCAGTAAATTGGGGTTTTTTAGGTATATGGTAAATGGACAGTCCGAACAGAACTTACCATCGGGCATTTTTGTTCACAATTTGCACAACCCGTTGACGAACCGTTTTCGTATCAATGGTAAATAACCAACAACATAACGCTCGAAGGGCTGGCATCTATGTCAGATCTCCCAGGTTATCTGGGGCGGTCGTCCCGAATCGACGGAACACAACTGTGTGCTGCGTTTTTTTGAGGGGGGAGGGGGGACGGGGGACGGGGGGGGGATGGGGGGTTGGGAAGAGGCAAAATCTGCAATCTCCCGGATTTCGCCGGATTCTTTTAGAAGAGTTTAGTTCTTTATTGAACGAGCCTGTATGTTTTCATGATTTCTTAGGTATTTATGCCTATGCAACTTTGAAAGATGACGCAACAATATCTGCAGAGGACTTAAGAAAGGATCTTAAGGACATTGTTCGTCAGAAGATAGGCTCCTTTGCTGTTCCAGAAGTCATTCAGGTGATTCTCTTTGGAAATTAAAATCTGACGGTTATGTATAGGAGGTATTTGATTATTTCCGTAAACTGACACGAACATTTGGAACACAGAGAGCAGATTTGCGTCAAGCAATTTCCATTTTCGCGTTGGATGACGACGAAATTCCTTTTTGCAGTTTTCGTGCTCTCGGAAACGTTTGAAATGCGTGTTAATACGTGTTTCTTCTGGTTGAATTAGTGGAAGGCACTGTTGGCGATCTTAGCAAACGTGAGCACTGGCTTTTTCTCCAACCAATCATGTTAAAAACCAAAGCCAGTCGTGTCTTTGTTAACGCGTCGTTAACGCGTGTTTTCCCGCGCTTTTTTGTCCCGGATTCTGATTGGCCAAGTGTGTTTGAATAAACCAAGGCAAGAGATGTTTCCTTCTCGTTCTGAGGTTACAACAGTTATCGTGCAGAGACTCATTAACCACACAAGACTTCTGAGGACTGCTCATTTGATTCTCCTGGTATATCAAAGATTTGCGTTTGTTTCAGTATACCAACCTTTCTAAATGTGTTTCATTTTCTTTTTTTTTTCCTTAGGTCGTGTCCGGTCTTCCTAAAACCCGGTCAGGAAAGATAATGCGACGCATTTTAAGGAAGGTTGCCCAAGACAAGCCAGACGAGTTAGGTGACGTTTCCACGCTAGCGGATCCCTCAGTCGTGGAAGAGATTGTACGACAACACCTTGAGCTTATGCAGAAAGTTAGATCGAAACACGAGTAGGCTGGAATCCAGTCCTTCCTTTTCCAAGGAACCGTTGAGAATACTGGCGGAAAGGGGGACTGGTGGACAGACCTGGGAAAACTGACACTTCAGTCTGTGTACTTTTTAGCGTAAATTACATTTACACTGAAGAACAAACTACACTAGAGTTAATGACGCTAAATGATTCTTGCAAGGTTAAAAATATGAGTTTAATATCGAACGAGACATTTCAAAGAGTTTTGAAACGTTCTGAGACGAAACGTCTAGAGATTTCTAATGTATTATGTATAGCGTCCTCTTTCTGTCACACTTGCCTGTGTTCTATGTAAAATAAGTATCATGAGAATTTTCTGCTATAACATAACATTGAATTATTTCCGATTAAAAATTATAGGTAATAGTGTAAATAAATTTTACGTCTAGAGTTTTTTTCCCAAAATAACGAAACCGGCCATTTCCAGGGACAGTTCACTAGTAAATAACACGACTTATCTAACAAACATGATCGATGAATTTACCCGCATAACGAACATTAGATTTCTGTCCATTAAGCGACTTCTTCAAGTTTATACGGAGGCCGCGCGAGTGAAGCAAGCAAGATTTTTAGTAGGCTCGATTTCGGCCGCTCTCTCAAGTCTGGTCTTCGTCCTTCCCGAACAGCGGCTGGTAATCGAGCCTTGACTCGAGCCCAAATTTTTAGCCTTAAGCAGTATATGTAGAACAGGAGGTCACGTCCAATCACAGATCTACGCTATTTGTCAACAGCCTTGTGTTGATTTCTTACCTGGTATAAACTTAAACTGTGCGATTACATTTTCGGGAAAATTAAATTTTTACCAGTGAGGGTCCGACGGTATGAGCTGCTGTGGAAAGCTTAGTCGTTTTCACAGTATTTCTTTAGTTAGGGAGATTAGAAAACTAACATCTATATATTTGTTTGTCTAGAACATTGAAAGAATAAATGCAATAAACAACTATTTATCCATATGGTTCTCTGTTCGCTTGAATGACCAGGCCATGCTGCACACATTTCCTGAGCCGAACAAGCGCAGTTTGCTGGGACTTTTAGTCGAAGTTAGCGCCACTGGAAAGAATTTCTCAAAGTCCTTCTCTGAGCTCTCCTCGCAAGTGTGCTCCTCTTAGGAGTGACATAAAGTAAAGGGTGGCACTAAAATACGTACAAAAGTCCAGCTTGTTTGTTGAAGAAAAGTTCTCACTGTCTTTCACTCTTGTTTTAAAGTAAGGACGCACCCATACTCGATGCACTGGGACTGTTCGGAAACGATCGCTCAACTAAAAACATAAGTATAAGGAAACTCTGAACGAAATGACGTCCTAACTTCCTTGCATTTCGAAAGACATCACTCCTTCACTTGACGAGAACCAAGTAGCTGTGACAAAAGAAAAACCATCTCCGATAATTTAATGAGTCACGGTTTTCGTCGCCAAAGTTCCTAAGCAACATAACCTATGCTCAATACATCATATTAGCACATGATTGTTTTTCAAACAAATCGTGAGTACTCGCGCTAGTTTTCGATTGGCCAATAAGAACTGGGAATTGCTCAAGCTCTTCAAGGAATATTTGTCACAAACAGCACGTTTCCCCGACGACTGCAGTCAGACTTTCTTCTTTTTGCCTGAGGGTGGTTTAGTCACCGAGTCCCCACTCGCTGTTCTTTTCGTCGCCTGGTGCGAGTTAAGAGGTCCACGTGCTACATTAGTGCCCAAGCTCCCGGCCACACTGGCACCGTTAGGGACTGGCTCCGCAGCAGCTAAGGGGTCTGCTGAAAGTTCTTCCTTCGACTCGGTCTCTTCACCAGTTTTGTCTCCATTCTTCTTGACTTGGCCTAAAAGTTGACAAAGACACAGAACTTGGAGCCAGAACTAAAATAAACAATCGCAAACAAACTGCACAATGACCCAATCAGAATCAGAGTTACTAATTTCAGTTTCATATCAGATTGAAAAGTGTAAAACTGCTCACATTTTGTCTCATGTTCTATTAATAAAATTAAGCCTCAACTACTAGCGACGGATTCGGAGACAGAGTCGCGTTCGGAGTGGTAACAATGCTTATGATACCTGTCTCGCTGGGTACGCTTATGTACGCTTATGGTGAAAATCGAATATCGGAGTCCTGTTCAACGGAATCGGTGTCAGAAGAATCGGAACGTTTCCATCTCCTTTCCATTCCGCTTACGACTTCGTCGCTTCTGATCCCGTAAAAGCTAAATTCGAGTCGGAAGCAGAAGCGGAAGAACCTGCCAATTACGATGCCTGGAATCGAGCATTCTGATTGGTTTATTCTTTGACTTCTGTTTGCGACTCCGATAATTTAGTTGTTACTGGATCATAAGCGACGGAGTCATAAGCAGAATCGGTGTTCTGCTTCTGACTCCATCGTTTTATTTTCACGACTTCCATCTAATTACGCCTCCGACTCAGACTCCATTGCTAGAGTGAACCAGTCTTATGCGCACTGCGTGGTCTGTGCCAGAGGTTACTGAATACAGTGGGCTGTATAGGAAGGCTTCTCCCAACAAGGGAAACTTGTAAAGACAAGCCATATAATGTGTGAAAGAGTAGCGATTTTAAGTATATCAAAGGGTCGTAAAAATAGTTGTTGAACTGAAACTTGGAAATTTTAAAGTGTTCAAGAATTCGTAACAAACAAATAAGATGGGGCATCAGTGAATTTCGGGATGAATAATTCATCAAATTCTAAATGAATAATTCATTCAAATTTTGGTGGAAACAGTCACTGTTTCCACCAAAATTTGTAGACTTCAGCATTGTCTTGAAAAGACTGCCATTAATAACCTAAGCTTACTGAATTCTCTGGTATTTTGCAGCTATGTTTTGGAGTTGTCGGGCTCCCTCAAGGGGGTAGCAAGTGTTCCCACCCATACAAGCCGAACGAAACAGGGCCCCATGAAAGAGCTTTTCCAAAATCGGGTAACGCAAAAAGTGGGGGAGAGCAGTGTGGGTTTCATTCCACTCATTCAGGAACACTTGCTGCGCAGGTTATCAACGGGGATGATAACTGTACAGGTGACGGGATGGTTGTAAGGCGGGGTTCCACTGTAATCAGTAAGCAAACAAGACTGTTATCAACAAGTTTACCTGTGGTTGTCTGACCTTGAAGAAACTGAGGTGGAAACTTCCTGGACAGCTCACCAAGAAGCATGTGAACACCCTCTCTCTGAAACAGTGAGCTCGGCTCTTTATTAGGATCCTTCGATGACTTGGTTTTTTCATTGTTACTGCTTTTGGCAGCTAAAGAAAGAAGTGAAAAATAATAACCAAAGGGAGGAGCTTGCTTATCTTAGGTTTGGTAGTATGAAGCAATTGAATGTACTTTGCTACTCCCCCTAGATGGGGTACTAATCCATGACAGGTCCCCCCTCCCCCCTTCCCCGCTTTCCTCACAAGATTGTATCATATTTGCCTTGACAATTCACTGGTACTCATTTATAAACATGGGTGGAGAGAAGCACAGTGTATTACTCAGCTCATAAACCCATAATGAAGAAGATATGAACAAATCACAAGGTGCATGCACAAATGACATAACCAGTATCTGGTTTCTGACACCTCAAACAACTGCAGGCCTTATTCTATTACTGAATATGCTACTCACTGTTCAAAAGTTTCTGTTTTTTGTCTTTGAACTCCCACCAATAACCTTTTGATGGATGGTATCTTGAGTATGATGAAGCTGTTTAGAACAACACAGTGATTATTTTTCAAAGCCAAACTTCAATAAAATGAGTAGCAGTTATTACAGTTATCAGCGGTTTGACATATAAATGAGGCAATGAGGGGTCAATTCTGCTTTGTAATGACTCATTCGCCTCATTTGTATGCCTCTTTAAACTACAGAATATTTGACTGCAGACTCAGCTGTAGTAACAGCTATTGATAAACATCATAAAGCATTATATTAATAAAACCAAAGAAGACTTTTTTACTTCAGAATTTACGATAAATTTTGAAGTAACTTTATTAAAAGTTCACATTTGTTCTTAGCTTCACTTGAAAGATTTACATTCTACAAGCAGCTGGAAGTAAATAAGAGCAGGGTACATACAAAGTCTGTCTTAAGGCCCTAAATGATTTACCCAGCTGTCTTGTAGCTCCAATTTCCAACACAAGTGACTACACATAGAGAGATCCATGCAGTGTCTCTGACTGGGTCGGCTGTTGCCATAGTTAGTACTATGTTTTTATCGAGCAGCAAATTTTGTGCACAACTAATCAAGACAGATCCATACAATACATAGATCTTGGCAGAACTAATAATAGTATTGTTCTCAAATTCAATCTCACATTTCCCAGGACCAAGGAGAGAATTAAACACATGAAAGAGACTCTCTCTGTGATATTTCAAATGAGATAAATTTAACACACCTTCATCAAAAGCAGCTTGTATGTGGTGCAAGGCTGAATGCTAACAAAACAATTGACAATAGAAACATTTAGAACCATCCAAGTCACCTAATGTATACTTTGTTAATATACTCATGCCTTAACAGCGTTGTGTTAACATTAGACATCTTTTATGACTGACTTATAACCCAATTATAACTGGAAAGTGTCCACATCTGCCAATGACAGTCATAAATAATATTGTGATCCAATAAAAATTACTTCAAGAAAGCTTCAGTAGTGTGAGAAAACCTAAGCATTTTATATATTATTCCTTTTAAAATAACAAAATGGAAGCAAATCAGCTCAGAACTAGCTTATAGAAAATTGAAGCATACAACTATAGGGAAACAAGAACATGCAAATGAATGCATTGACTGAACACCCCAGGGGGGGGGGGGTACTCCCTATAATGGCCTAGCTATCCGGGAAGGCCCCGCCCAGAAGGGGTAACTTTTTCAGGTGTTAGGTATACAAATGGGTAGTGACTTCAAAAGTCAAGGTATATGAAAGGGCAGGGAAATCTGTCAGTAAATTCTAACCTGAACGTGACCTGAATATGAAATACTTGTTTCTTTGGTTAACATCTCTTGTGGTTATGCTTGATATCCTCAAGTAATTTTGTTCATAAACTTCATTCAAAGGGTTTAGAAAAGGGATGCAGTGTTCTTAAGAAGGTATGTGAAAGGGCTACCTTTTCTGTCAAAATGGTATACAAAAGAGTCAGGGATTGGATCTTGGGATGGAGCCTCCCCGTATAAAACTGAACCCTAACAACAGGAATAATTACCTCAGTTGCATTTCAAAGATCAAATATTACTGATTATAAAAACTGTTTTCTCTATTATAGCCTCCTATGCAGATGCTCTTTGGGCTCGTCACGCAATCCTCCTCTGTAATGGAAGGATTGCATGACGAGCCATAAGGATGTCTGCACAGGAGGCCATGGCTTCAGTTACTAACCAATCTTGAATTAATGACAGAGCAAAGATCAGGTGCTTGGTATACCACTCCTGCCAACATATAGTAATCTGCAAGTGGCGTGACTGCACACAGACATTAAATTAAAGGAAATAGAAGATTAGAGTCAAAGATACCAATACAGTAGAACCCCGCCTTACGGTCACCCCATTAATATGGTCACCTCGTTATTACGTCCACTTCATTCTGGCCCAAACAAAAGCTAGTCATTTTCTTATCTAAAGAACCCCTTTAATGCAGCCACCCCGTTAATACAGCAAGATTTTTGTGGCCCATTAGTGACCGGATTAACAGGGTTCTACTGTATGTATATACATAACCATACAAATATCAATTAAATCTGTACTGTGCTAGGTTTAGAATTTTTAATATTACATGCAAAGTACTTGTTATAAGAATAAACAAAATAACACAAAACTGTCACAATACTCATCCGTTAGTCCCAAAACATTTATTTTTCTCTACCTTGCGTTGGCGAAATTCTATGCTGCTTTCTGATGACATAGAGGATTGGATCTTGAACATGGAGAACTTCATACTCGATACCTGTCATAGTCCTAGAAGAAATCAAAACAAGGTATCCCCTAAGCAGTATCACATGACCGTATCACAAGCTCAAGTTTAGAGCTCATAGAGGTCACATGATTTTTAAGTTGACCGCTGACCAAGTGCTGATTTTTTGATTGGATCACGGGCTCATGCCAGGTTAACTCGTTGTAAACAGGGCTAATCAGGGCTAGGTTGTTTGGAAACCGGTTAACACTAACCCAGGATTAAGAGTTAAGCAAAGTTTAAATTTTTCTTGTATACAAATGTTTTTCACTGCTTTTGTTTTGTGTAGTTTGAAATTATTAACTTAAAACAGAAGGCCAAACAATAGAAACAGAATCCTCACCTCAAAATTACAAAACAGAAATAAAATTCTCGCTTATCCTGCGTTAGCTTAATCAAGCTTTACACATCGCAGCCCATGAGCTCCGCTTTTAGGCTTGGCAAAATCTATTCTCAGTTTTCACCAGTCATGTGATCAAAACTAAAAATCGTAACCATTCAATAAATAAATTCAAGAATCTGGAATATGATAGATGATTGCTATATAAACAACCTCGCCAAGAATCAGGTTTCTGCTGTTTTTCATTCGCCCGTTATTCGCAGAAGCGTGTCATCCAAATTTATAGAGCTTTGTATGGAGACGCCATGTTTGTGCCCTTCGGAGGGGCACATACATGGCGACCGTAAAATAACAAAAACATCCGTCATTGAGTTTTGCTATTGAAACGAAAATTTTTACTCTAGTTCTCCGACACATTGAAATAAATGCTTCTTCTAGTGCAAGCACCGTTTATTTAACAAAAACTAAAGCGATAACTCGTCTTTTGACCTACGCGACAGTCTTTTCTGGCCGCCATTTTCATGTCACGCAACGCAAAAGCTTGGAGTGCTCTGTTACAAAAAGAAGAACTCTGTCGAGCTAAAACATTGTCAAACGTCACGTTCCTACAGGGTCTTTTATCTGATGAAACTAAAACCTCAAAAGGAAGGATAATTTCTAATTTTGGAATATGACTACGTCACATGAAAACCAAGAATATGTTACAATTTCCATCATCCTGCTGTTCACTCACAGAAGGAAGTCGCGAATAGAGCGAGTCTCAGAAAATTGTGTTCATGATTAGTTGGGGCCACATGAAAATCTTGCCTTCGGTTTCGTCTTTCCATGCTCCTTTTAAAACTTACTGTAAAGTTGATGGGTCAAGCCGCTGCATTTTGACGACTTCGTTGTTGCATGTGCGATCATAAAACGGATTAGTTCTTTGTGAAAAGTACTCCAAAACATTTCCAGGATTAAGGATCGGAATCCAGGCGCTATCATGCCACGAAAGTCCTAACTGATTTTCCGATGGCTCGGCCGCCATCTTGATATTCTTCGAGCATGCAGCCGAGAGGGGCTTGGGTACGTATCTTACCCAGTGTCACTCACAGGACTTCGGCGCGCCCGAACAGTGGCTGGTAATCGAGCCTACCTGATAATCAAAATAACACGACACACACTTAAAGTCTGTAATCTGCAGTCTGCATTTTACCATTTGTCTGCAGTTTTCGTATTGCATTGACCATTTTTTTTTAGAGCAGGGGCTCAACAGCAACACTCTATTCCCGGGTCCACTGATTATACTTTCATAGTGTGCAGTCAACACCCAGTGGCTGGACGTAGTCTATATGAAGCCTATGCATAGCGACGTTTTCTCATTTTTCCGAAGTTTCGGAGGAACATTTGGAAACAAATGGATGATTCAATTCCAGAAAAGACGAAAAAATGACATTCACGATTGCTCTTGACTTTAAAAACTCGAAACTGTTGAACAAACTCAGGGCGTAGTTAGCCTTTAGCCTTTAAGCGCAGGCTGAGGTATATGAATACTTGACAAGGTAGCTTCCTAGCCTTGACTAGCTCGCACCAAACTCATTAACCCAACTGGGAGCCTGTTCGCAGGTTAGTAGCCTCCCCCTCCTCCCGCCACCACCCCACGCCTCGCGCGCTTTTTCTTTCAGGAGCGTTGAAAAATAGAGAGGATATGAACAGCCTTGCTGTTTTATTTAAAATTGCACATTCCTGGTAAGAGTCAACAATTTGGGAGTTTTCTCATCATCAGTGTGTTACAAGACACATGTAACAAGGGACGAAACTGAAGGAGAC